>NC_057798.1:11034326-11053239 GCF_018294505.1 Triticum aestivum
CCAATATAAATAAATAATGAGTTTGCAACAGTACCTTAAAGTGGTGATTTATTTTCTTATACTAACGGAGCTCATGAGATTTTCTGTTTAGTTTTGTTTTGTGAAGTTTTTTGGGTAAGGATTTGATGGACTATGGAATAAGGAGTGGCAAGAGCCTAAGCTTGGGGATGCCCAAGGCGCCCCAAGGTAAAATTCAAAGACAACCAAAAGCCTAAGCTTGGGGATGCCCCGGAAGACATCCCCTCTTTCGTCTTCATCTATTGGTAACTTTACTTGAGGCTATATTTTTATTCACCACATGATATGTGTTTTGCTTGGAGCGTCTTGTATGATTTGAGTATTTTCTTTTTATTTTACCACAATCATCCTTTCTGTACACACTTTTTGTGAGAGACACGCATGAATCTTGATTTACTAGAATACTCTATGTGCTTCACTTATATCTTTTTAGAGCACGGCGGTGGTTTTATTTTATAGAAATTGTTGAACTCTCATGCTTTACTTATATTATTTTGAGAGTCTTTTAGAATAGCATGTTAATTTTCTTTGGTTATAAAATTAGTCCTAATATGTTTGGCATCCAAGATGGATATAATAAAAACTTTCATATGAAGTGCATTGAATACTATGAGAAGTTTGATTCTTTTTGATTGTTTTGAGATATGAAGATGGTGATATTAGAATCATGCTAGTGGAGTAATGGTGAATTTGAGAGATACTTGTGTTAAAGTTTGTGATTCTCATAGCATGCACGTATGGTGATCCATTATGTCATGAAGTTGGAGCATGATTTATTTATTGATTGTCTTCCTTATGAGTGGAGATCGGGATTGCGCGATGGTTAACTCCTACCAACCCTTCCCCTAGGAGCATGCGTGTAGTACTTTGTTTTGACGACTTGTAGATTTTTGCAATAAGTATGTGAGTTCTTTATGACTAATGTTGAGTCCATGGATTATCGCACTCTCACCCTTCCACCATTGCTAGCCTCTCTTGTGCCGCGCAACTTCCGCCGGTACCATAACACCCACCATTACCTTCCTAAAAACAGCCACCATACCTACCTATTATGGAATTTCCATAGCCATTCCGAGATATATTGCCATGCAAATTTCCACCGTTCCGTTTATTATGACACGCTCCATCATGTCATATTGCTCTGCATGATCATGTAGTTGACATCGTATTTGTGGCAAAGCCACCGTTCATATTTTTTCATACATGTCACTCTTGAATCATTGCACATCCCAGTACACCGCCGGAGGCATTCATATAGAGTCATATTTTGTTCTACGTATTGAGTTGTAATTCTTGAGTTGTAAGTAAATAGAAGTGTGATGATCTTCATTCTTAGAGCATTGTCACATGTGAGGAAAGGATGATGGAGACTATGATTCCCCCACAAGTCGGGATGAGACTCCGGACAAAAAATAAAAAAATAAAAGAGGTCGTAAAAAAAAGAGAAGGCCCAAATAAAAAAATAAAAAAATGAGAGAGAAAGAGAGAAGGGGCAATGTTAATATCCTTTTTCCACACTTGTGCTTCAAAGCAGCACCATGATCTTCATGATAGAGAGTCTCCTATGTTGTCACTTTCATATAATAGTGGGAATTTTCATTATAGAACTTGGCTTGTATATTCCAATGATGGGCTTCCACAAAGTGCCCAAGGTCTTCGTGAGCAAGCGAGTTGGATGCACACCTCTTTTTTGAGCTTTCATACACTTATAGCTCTAGTGCATCCGTTGCATGGCAATTCCTACTCACTCACATTGATATCTATTGATGGGCATCTCCATAGCCCATTGATACGCCTAGTTGATGTCAGACTATCTTGTCATTTTTTTTCTTCACAACTACCATTCTATTCCACCTATAGTGCTACGTCCATGCCTCACTCTCATGTATTGCGTGAAGATTGAAAAAGTTTGAAAATACTGAAGTATGAAACAATTGCTTGGCCAAAACCGAGGTTGTGCATGATTTAAATATTTTGTGTGATGAAGGTAGAGCATAGCCAGACTATATGATTTTGTACGGATAGCTTTCTTTGGCCATGTTATTTTGAGAAGACACGATTGCCTTGTTAGTATGCTTGAAGTATTATTATTTTTATGTCAATATTAAACTTTTGTCTTGAGTCTTTTGGATCTGAACATTCATGCCACATTAAAGAAAATTACATGGATAAATATGTTAGGTAGCATTCCACATCAAAGATTCTGTTTTTATAATTTACCTACTCGACGACGAGCAGGAATTAAGCTTGGGGATGCTTGATATGTCTCCAACATATCTATAGTTTTTGATTGTTCCATGCTATTATATTATTTGTTTTGGATGTTTAATAGGCATTTATATGCTATTTTATATTATTTTTGGGACTAACCTATTAACCGAGGGCCCAATGCCAGTTTCTGTTTTTTTGCCTATTTTAGAGTTTTGCAGAAAAGGAATACCAAATGGAGTCCAAACGGAATGAAACCTTCGCGATGATCTTTCTTGGACCGAAAGCAAACCAGAAGACTTGGAGATGAAGTCAGAGATGCAACAAGGAAGCCACGAGGCAGGAGGGCGCACCGAGGGGGTAGGGCGCGCCCCACCCTCGTGGGCCCGTCGTGGCTCCCCTGACCTAGTTCTTTCGCCTATATATACTCTTATACCCAGAAAACATCCAAGAGAGCCATGAAACCACTTTTCCACTGCCGCAACCTTGTGTACCCGTGAGATCCAATCTAGGGACCTTTTCCAGTGTCCTGCCGGAGGGGGATTCGATCATGGAGAGCTTCTACATCAACACCATTACCTCTCCGACGAAGCATGAGTAGTTTACCGCAGACCTTCGTGTCCATAGTTATTAGCTAGATGGCTTCTTCTCTCTCTTTGATTCTCAATACTATGTTCTCGTCATATTCTTGGAGATCTATTCTATATAATATTCTTTTGCGGTGTGTTTGCCGAGATCCGATGAATTGTGGATTTATGATCAAGATTATCTATGAATATTATTTGGTTCTTTTCTGAATTCTTATATGCATGATTTGATATCTTTGCAAGTCTCTTCGAATTATCGGTTTAGTTTGGCCTGCTAGATTGATCTTTCTTGCAATGGGAGAAGTGCTTAGCTTTGGGTTCAATCTTGTGGTGTCCTTTCCCAGTGACAGTAGGGGCAGCAAGGCACATATTGTATTGTTGCCATCGAGGATAAAAGATGAGGTTTTCATCATATTGCTTGAGTTAATTCCTCTACATCATGTCATCTTGCTTAATGCGTTACTCCGTTCTTTATGAACTTAATACTCTAGATGCATGCTAGATAGCGGTCGATGTGCGGAGTAATAGTAGTAGATGCAGGCAGGAGTCGGTCTACTTGACACGGACGTGATGCCTATGTTCATGATCATTGCCTTAGATGTTGCCATAATTTATGCGCTCTTCTATCAATTGCTCGACAGTAATTCGTTCACCCACCATAATATTTTCTATCTTGAGAGAAGCCACTAGTGAAACCTATGGCCCCTGGGTCTCTTTTCCATATTATTGAATCTCGTTTACATCTTGCTAGTTTCCGATATACTATTTTGCAATCTTTACTTTCCAATCTATAAACCAAAAATATTTACTTTACTGTTTATCTTTCTCTATCAGATCTCACTTTTCCAAGTGACCGTGAAGGGATTGACAACCCCTTTATCGCATTGGGTGCAAGTTGTTGATTGTTTGTGTAGGTATTCGGTGACTTGTGCGTTGTCTCCTACTGTATTGATACGTTGGTTCTCAAAACGGAGGGAAATACTTACGCTACTTTGCTGCATCACCCTTTCCTCTTCAGGGGAAAACCAACGCAAGCTCAAGAGGTAGCAAGAAGGATTTATGGCACCGTTGCCGGGGAGATCTACGTCAAGTCAAGCCATACCAAGTACCCATCATAAACACTTCTCCCTTGCATTACATTATTCGCCATTCGCCTCTCGTTGTCCTCTCCCCCACTGTTAAAACGATTTTCGAAAACCTTTGCCTTTTCTTCGCCCCTCTTCCGCTCATCTCTTTTCGCTTGCTTCTTGTGTGCTCGTTTGTTAGATTCGTTTGTTGCCATCATGTCTGAAACTGGGGAGGTTATCATTGAAAATCTTGAAGAAACACCTGAGTCTTGTTCTTTGAATCATGAAACTGAAACTCCACCCAATTACAAAACAAAAATCTTTCGCGTGGGGGACGGTACTATTATTGGACATCCATCAATCTCTGAACCAAGTGCATCCACACAGTCCATCGCTCAACAACTAACACACGTCTGACTGAATGTTCAAGGGAATCGTTTGAAATATTGTGCCTACGTAATCCTCCTTACGTTGCACAATTTTATAAATGGTGGGATATTGTACGGCTAGGGGCGTCTCTCCTAACCATGTATCCTCCCGAATTCTTGTTGACATTCCATCGCCAACCAAGAATTTGACCCTACGAAAGAACAAGTCCTTCATTCTCATGTGTCCCTTCCAGAATGGCGAGTCAGTTGGTCTGGTGGTAACTTGGGCAAGCGTTCTCGACTGTAAATACTTATTGCATAGAATCTGTGCCCACATACCCTCCGGCTCTATCTCTAACCTATAGAGTCACTTACTCATAAGGCATTTATTCTTGATTTCCAAGTTCACAATACCGAGGCCACCCTGGTCCTTGGGTCGGCAAAGGATATCCCATCGCGCGAGACGGTATTTCCTCTTGGCCTCATCTGACTGCCAGAAGAATCGAGATCTAAAGAAATCAAGTCTCTTTCGCATCCCTTTCGAAATCTCGAAGAACGATAGCAGGAACATTGGCATCTAGTAAGTACCGAATTAATCAGCACTAGCCGACCTCCATACGACATAAGCTTGCTCTTGCAGCAACTAAGCTTTTTTTCAATTCGTTCTTCGATGCACTTCCATTCTTTATTAGATAACTTGCGGTGATGAATCGGTATGCCCAACTAACTAAAGGGAAAAGAACATAATTCACACCCGAACAATTGTCTATAAGTGTCCTGCTCTTCTTTGGCCTTTCCAAAACAGACCAACTCACTCTTGTGAAAGTTTATCTTTAAACCAGACAATTGTTGGAAGACACATAATATGATTTTCATATTTTGCGCTTTTGCAATGTCATGTTCCATGAATAAGATAGTGTCGTCAGCGTACTGTAAAAGGGAGACTCCCCCATCGACCAGGTGAGGGACTAAGCCCTCCTCTTGACCGTTTTGCTTGGCTCTGTCAATAAGAATGGTCAACATATCAACCACTATATTAAATAGGATAGGATACATGGAATCCCCTTGTCTCAATCCCTCTTGTGTCCGAAAGTAGTGACCGATATCATTGTTAACCTTGATTCTGACGCTACCCTTCTATACCTGAGAACCCACTTGCTTCTACCAGGCCTCACTAAATCCTTTCATGCGCATTGCCTGTTAAAGGAAGGGCCAGATAACTTTATCATATGCCTTCTCAAAATCCACTTTGAAGATAACCCCATCTAGATTCTTCGTATGAATTTCATGCAGCACGACCACCCCTTCAAGTATGCGACGCCCTGTCATGAATGATGTTTGACTCAGTTGTACCACTGAGTGAGCAATCTGTGTCAGTCTATTGGTACCCACTTTCGTGAATATTTTGAAACTCACGTTAAGAAGACATATTGGCCTGAATTGTTCGATCTGAACTGCCACTTCTTTCTTTGGCAATAGCATAATCATACCAAAGTTAAGATGAAACAGCTCCAAATGGCCATTAAAAAAATCATGAAACATAGGCATAAGATCATCCTTAATAATATGCCAACATTTCTTATAGAATTCAGCTGGAAACCCATCTGGTCCCGGTGCTTTATTCGGTTTCATTTGTGAGATTCCATCGAGAACCTATTTTTCAGTAAACGGTGCAGATAGAATATCATTCTTCTCTGCTCGGAGCTGAGTGATATCTCCAATAACAGTTTCATTTAGGAACACCGTGCTTGCTTCTGAAGGCCCAAAAAGCTGTTTATAATAATTAGAGATATAAGATTTCAGATTCTCATGTCTCATAATTGTCCCCTCGTCCTGTTCAATCTGTTCTTCTTCCTATGTTTACCATTCGCGATCATATGGAAGAATTGTGTATTGTCATCCCCTTGGACAACCTTAAGCACTTTAGCACGCAATGCCCACTTGAGCTCATCTTCTCTAACAAGGGCTTGTAAGCCTTGCTCAGCTTCGGACTTTGAATTCTGCTCCTCAACCGTAAGAAGGTTAACTTCAGCTTTTAAATCTAGCGCATCTATTAATTGGGTAAGTCGCTCTTTTTCTTGTCTGTATATCCCACTCCTTTCTGGCCCAACCTTGCAAAAACTGCCTGAGATGTCTACTCTTATTTTGCCATCTCTCCAGACTTGTTCGTCCACTAACAGGCTTTGCACATTCACGTGCAATGACCTCTGAGAAGTTTTCTTTCTCGAACCAACATAGTTCGAAAGAGAAAGCAATCTTGTTTGCAATATGAGTAGCCTCTCCCGACTCTACTAGTAATGGTGTGTGGTCTGAGATCGCCCTCTGCATCGCATGTACCGACACTAATGGGTACTTTTGTTCCCATTCCACACTAGCAAGCACCCCATCCAACTTCTCATAAGTTGGAGTGGGCAACGAATTGGCCCATGTAAATTGTCTACTGGTGAGCTCAATTCTCTCAAACTAAGACTCTCAATAATCATGTTAAACATCATAGACTAACGTCCTTCAAAATAGTCATTGTTCTTTTCATCTCTCCTCCAAATTATACTAAAATCCCCTCCGACTAGGATTGGAAGAGTCTCGTCTCCACAACTCCGCACCAAGTCGGCTAAAAAATCTAGTTTAAGTTCGGGTTGTACGACCCCATATACACGATCTGAAGCCATCCAATTTCGATCTCACCTGAAACTTGACCGCAAAATCCCCCCGAACCACGTTAAGCACCTCAAGCGTTTCACACCGAACCCCTAGTAATATCCCACCAGATCTTCCTCTAGGAGGTAAGACGTGCCAATCAAAATCAATTCCTCTGGATAAAGTTCCAAGGAACTATGAGGTGAAATTATCCCGTCGTGTTTCGAGTAGCGCAATGAAATCTAAATGTTGCTCTATCATTGTCTCTGCCAAGAACCTTCGTTTATCCAAGTCAGCTAGACCTCTGCTATTCCAAAAGATTCCTTTCATAGGTCACCGTGGATATTTTTCTTAAGATTAACCCTAGCACTTCTACGAACCGTCGAAGTAGGATAAATTTTTCGTTTCCAGGGTCTCTTGGGCTTCTCCCCATCACCCTTCGGAAACGTAGGATCGACAGAACACGAGACGTTACCCTCCATCATTAGAGGCTCTACAGTGTCCGCATTATTCTCCGACCCCTCTTCGTCTTCATCCTCCAGATTACGCAAGAGGTTATTACATATGTTTTCAAGAGCAACCATGCCTAAGTTTTTCATGTCATCATCATTCATAGGTCTGACTGATGCGAGATTCCGAATTATTTCAGAAGCCCTCTCTGCTTCTAAATCTAAAAGATCATCAACAGATTTCACAACCTCCTTCTCATTCGAACCCAAAGATATACCTAAGTCGTTTGCCTTATCAATAATTCCATGCTCGGTCAAATGCCGAATTGAACAACTCTTATCGAAAGACATACCTGTAGTTGCCTCAACATCCGGAAGCTTGGTCGCCCTCTTGGCGCGCGCTAGCTACAGGTCATTTGCATCTGGCTAACCCTGGATCCGGTTACTGACACGCCTGCCAGTCCTGACCAGATCCATGATCCCACTGAATGCGATACGCTCCTCCGTAGTCCTCTCCCGAGGCGTGTGCTCCCCGCTCCCACGCCCTTCCCTTGTTACCGGTGAAGAAGGGTAAGGCGCGGCAAGCGGGAATCCCCAACCATAGTAATGGGAGAAGCAGAAAGTGGAGCCACCTGCTCAACAGTCTCACCCCCCCCCCAAAAAAACGGCAGCAGGCACTACAAGGATTCCGGTCTATTGCAACAAAAAATATTGCTACAACCATCTTTTGTTGCAATAAAATTCTATATTACCACAAAATTCCCGTTTGTGGTAATAGGATCTACATACACTAGTAGAAAAAGGGTCAAACATGCAGCACATTAGTGTCGGTTTGTATTAGAGCCGGCACTAATGTATACATTAGTGCCAGTTCCAACGGCTAGCCGGGCCGCTCTCATTAGTACTGGTTCGTGGCTAACCTTTAGCACTGGTTCGTGCCACGAACCGGTACTAATGAGGGTGGTGGCAGGATGTTGTCAGTCTGGGCCCCCTCTAGCACCTTTAGTACCGGTTCGTGCCATGAACCGGTACTATAGGTCCTCCTGCATATAAACCCTTCGTCCAGCTCACTCTGTTCTTCCCCCTTTCCCCTCTCCTCTCCTCTCTGTTCTTCCTCTTCTCCCCTCGAGCTCATCACACATTTTGCCCAAAATTTGTCAAGATTTGAAGGCCCCCATCCATTCAAGTGATCACAAAGGTTAGCAACTTTGTCCTTTCATCTCTCATTGCTAGATTAGCTCTTCCCATGCTTTGTATAGTTACTAATTTGTGAGTTTAGTAATTTGGGAGGAAATCTATATATGTGCTAGTATTTGATTTATATGCAATTTGAGGTCAAAAATAACACTTAGTTTGCATATGTAGGTGTGGTTTACTTAGTGCCTTCTAAATCTCCGTCATAACCACCGTCGATCGCCCGCACCGTCCCGTCACCGGCACCACCTTGTGGTGAGCCTCTTGTTCATGAAATTTTATATAAAAAATTGATGTTTGTGTGATTTGGATATATAGTTAATCATGTAATAATTATCTTACCCGTACGTTGTTTGTTATAGATAGTGCCATGGTTTTGATATCCGTCCCCGTCGGCCCTCGTCCTTGTTATGATTCGGATGTGGTATATTCTCTTTTAAAACTATTTGTTGCATTTCGTGTTTACGACAAATTATTCCCATCAAGTTGACATAGATATTTTTATCTAGGAGGTATGTGAACCGGAAATTCCAACCGACCCAATTGTCGAGAGGTTAAATTTAGTTGAAAGAGAAAACGAGTACTTGAAAGAAAAATTGAAAAGAATTGAGGGGTAGAAGATGGAATTGGAGTTGCATGTTGCCGATGTCGTCGATGATCACAAGATCAAGAAGGAGAAAATGCGCTTGAAGATTAGAAAGATTAAAAAATATGCCATCGATAGTGAGGCTTGGTATCATTATGCTGTTGGATCAATTGTTACCTTAGTTGCGATCTTGATCGCATTTGTTGTTGCATTTAAATGCTTTAGCTAGAGAGTTATTTGTTTGTTGCATTTAAGTGTTGTATGAACTTTATGTATGAACTTGTATTAATTTGGTCTATTCGGTGTTGTGTAATGAAGATGAGCCGGCAATGGATGTACGATGACCGATGCTCTCCCCAGTTCATTGAGGGCGTGCATACTTTTCTGCTTGCGGCTGAGGCAAACAACCGGGTGGATGGTTTTATGCCTTGTCCATGTGCTGGCTGTAAGAATGGTCACAATTACTCTACGTCAAGAACCATTCACGTCCACCTGTTTGAGTCCGGTTTCATGCCCCACTATAATGTTTGGACCAAGCACGGAGAAAGAGGGGTTATGATGGAAGACAATGAAGAAGAAGAGGACGACAACAGCTATGCCGGCCATGGGTTCCCTGAATACGATTATACAACAATGGGGGAAGAAGCTGAGCCGGTAATGTGGGAAGAAGCTGAGCCGGCAATGCAGGAAGAAGCTGAAGAAGAGGCATCAGATGAGCCCGTTGATGATCTAGGTCGGGCCATTGCCGATGCAAAGAGAAACTGCGCAAGTGATTTGGAGAAGAAGAAGTTGCAGCGCATGTTAGAGGATCACAAAAAATTGTTGTACCCGAATTGCGTAGGTGACAAGAAAAAGCTGGGCACCACACTAGAATTGCTGCAATGGAAGGCAGAGAATGGTGTATCTGACAAGGGATTTGGAAAGTTGCTGGTAATGATAAAGGATATGCTTCCAAAGGACAACGAATTGCCCGAGAGTACGTACGAAGCAAAGAAGGTTGTCTTCCCTCTAGGGTTAGAGGTGCAGAAGATACATGCATGCCATAATGATTGCATCCTCTACCGCGGTGAGTACGAGGATTTGAACGCTTGCCCGGTATGTGGTGCATTGCGCTATAAGATCAGTCGCGATGAGCCTGGTGATGTCGAGGGCGAGCGCCCCAGGAAGAAGATTCCTGCCAAGGTGATGTGGTATTCTCCTATAATACCACGGTTGAAACGTTTGTTCCAAAACAAAGAGCATGCCAAGGCGATGCGATGGCACAGAGAAGACCGTAAGAAAGACGGAAAGTTGAGAGTACCCGCTGACGGGTCGCAGTGGAGAAAAATCGAAAGAAAGTACGGGAAGGAGTTTGCAGATGACGCAAGGAGCGTATGGTTTGGTCTAAGCGCAGATGGCATTAATCCTTTTGGGGAGCAGAGCAGCAACCATAGCACCTGGCCTGTGACTCTATATTTGTATAACCTTCCTCCTTGGTTGTGCATGAAGTGGAAGTTCATTATGATGCCAGTGCTCACCCAAGGCCCTAAGCAACCCGGCAACGACATTGATGTGTACCTAAGGCCATTAGTTGAAGAACTCTTACAACTATGGAATGGAACAGGTGTACGTGCGTGGGATGAGCACATGGGGGAAGAATTTGACCTAAAGGCGTTGCTGTTCGTGACCATCAATGATTGGCCTGCTCGCAGTAACCTTTCAGGACAGACAAACAAGGGATACCGCGGATGCACGCACTGTTTGGATGATACCGACAGTATATATTTGAATATTTGTAAGAAGAATGTGTACCTGGGACATCGTCGATTTCTTTCGAGCAGGCATCCCGTAAGAAAGAAAGGCAAGCATTTCAAAGGTGAGGCGGATCACCGGACGAAGCCTCGCCACCGTACTGGTGCTGATGTACATGATATGGTCAAGGATTTGAAGGTGATATTTGGAAAGGGTCCTGGCGGACAACCTGTTCCGAAGGACGCGGACGGACGTGCACCCATGTGGAAGAAGAAATCTATATTTTGGGACCTGCCATATTGGAAAGACCTAGAGGTCCGCTCCGCAATCGACGTGATGCACGTGACGAAGAATCTATGCGTGACCCTGCTTGGCTTCTTGGGCGTGTATGGGAAGACAAAAGATACACCTGAGGCACGGGAGGACCAGCAACGTATGCACGGAGAAGACGGCATACATCAGGGTCATGCAAGCTACGCTCTTACCAAAGAAGAGAAGGAAATCTTCTTTGAATGCCTGCTCAGTATTAAGGTACCGTCTGGCTTCTCGTCGAATATAAAGGGAATAATAAACATGGCAGAGAAAAAGTTCCAGAACCTAAAGTCTCATGACTGCCACGTGATTATGACGCAACTGCTTCCGGTTGCATTGAGGGGGCTTCTACCGGAAAACGTTGGATTAGCCATTGTGAAGCTATGTGCATTTCTCAATGCAATCTCTCAGAAGGTAATCGATCCAGAAATCATACCAAGGTTACAGAATGATTTGGTGCAATGTCTTGTCAGTTTCGAGTTGGTGTTCCCACCATCCTTCTTCAACATCATGACGCGCGTCCTAGTTCACCTGTGCGAAGAGATTAACGTTTTGGGTCCTGTATTTCTACACAATATGTTCCCCTTTGAGAGGTTCATGGAAGTCTTAAAGAAATATGTTCATAACCGTGCTAGGCCAGAAGGAAGCATCTCCAAGGGCCATCAAAATGAGGAGGTCATTGAGTTTTGTATTGACTTTATTCCTGACCTTAAGCCGATTGGTGTTCCTGAATCGCGGCATAAGGGCAGACTGGATGGAAAAGGCACGCTAGGAGGGGAACAAATAATATGTATGGACGGACATTCTCTCACTGAAGCACACTAAACAGTTCTACAGAATTCCACCTTGGTGGCTACGTATATGGATGAACACAAGAATTTGCTACGCTCCAAACACCCGGAGCGGTCTGATGACTGGATTACACGTGAACAAACCAGGAGTTTCGCTAACTGGTTGCAGACACGTACCATGCATGACACCTCTATTGAAGATGACATGTACTTGCTGTCCCAGTTACCATCTTCGAATATAATGACTTTCAAAGGGTACGAGATAAATGGTAATACATTTTACACGATCGCCCAAGATAAGAAGAGCACCAACCAAAACAGTGGTGTCCGCTTTGATGCAGAAACCAAGACGGGAAAGGAAACATATTATGGTTATATACAGGACATATGGGAACTTGACTATCGACGTGGTTTAAAGGTCCCTTTGTTTCGGTGCAAATGGGTCAATATGACATGAGGCGGGGTAACGGAAGACCCGCAGTACGGAATGACAACAGTGGATCTCAACAATCTTGCGTATGCATACGAACCATTCGTCCTAGCCAATGATGTGGCACAGGTTTTCTATGTGAAGGACATGTCTACCAAGCCAAGAAAAAGAAAAGATAAGGAAGCGAATGCATCGTACGATGAGCCAAAGCGTCACATAGTTCTTTCTGGGAAGAGAAACATCATGGGAGTGGATGACAAGACAGACAAGTCAGAAGATTATGAAACGTTTGATGAAATTGCTCCATTCACAGTGAATATTGACCCGAGCATCCCGTTAAATGATGAAGATTTTCCATGGTTACGGCGCAAAGGGACACACGCAAAGAAAAAGTTTCACACCCAAAGATCTGGGATGTGATCGGCTTCACTATCATCACTTTCTTCTGTGTTTCACACCCAGGAGGGAATGTGTGTAATAGTTAGGGTAGTTATGTGTTTTGGCATTTGAAACGCGAAGAAATTTTCACAAAGAAACTCTATATACAGCAAAAATCAACTCAAAAATAAATAAAACAAAAAAATAAAGCAAAAAAATTTTAAGAAAAAAAAGCCCGCCAACTGGGCCAAAGCGGCCTGCATACGACTAGCGACACAACCTTTCGTTGGGCCAGGATGCAGGCCCGTGAAGGCCCAGTACGCCCACAAGGCGAGGAGGAGAGGTAGACCCAGTAGGCCTGATTAGGAGAGGAGCTCGAGAGAGCTACCGCACTGGGGCTTATAAACCAGTGCGGTAGCCCCTCGACTAGCGAGGTGGGACTAAACTTCCGCACAGCACCTGCGCCAGCGCACCCCCTTTAGTACCGGGTCGTGGCACAAACCGGTACTAAAGGGGGGGCCTTTAGTACCGGTTTGTGCCACCACCCGGTACTAAAGGGGGTCGCTTCCCGCCGCTTGGCCTGGCCAAAACAGACCTTTAGTACCGGTTGGTGGCTCCAACCGGTACTAAAGGTGCCTTCTATATATACAAGTGCTACGAAAATTTCAGTCTCCCTATGTTTTCGCCTCTGTTCCGTCGTCTTCGTCGCCGTCGCCGCCGCCCTCGATCGTCTCCGACGTCGCCGCTCGTCTCCGTCGCCGCCCCCGTCCCCGTCGCAGCCCCCGTCGCCGTCGCCGCCCTCGTCCCCGTCGCCGCCCTCGTCTCTGTCGCCGCCCCCGTCCCCGTCGCCGCCCCCGTCCCCGTCGCCGCCCTCGTCTCTGTCGCGCCGTCCCCGCCGTCGCCGCCCCGGCCGTCGCCTCGCCGTCGCCTCGCCTTGCCGTCGCCTCGCCGTCGCCGTCGCCCGCTGTGAGTCCTCCAGCCCCGAGCCCGTACACACAGACACACACAAGCATTAGATAATTAGTCTTTAATTAGTTTAGATAATTAGTCTTTAATTAGTTTAGATTATTTAGATTATTTATGTTTAATTAGTTTAGATAATTAGTGTTTAATTAGTTTAGATTATTTAGATTATTATTTTTTCACTATTATATATGTATGAATGCATGTTAGATGGATATAATTAGTGCTTAATCAGTTAGAAATTAGTGTTATATAGAAATGTTAGAAATTAGTGTTATATAGAAATGTTAGAAATTTTAGTGTTATTTAGATTATTTAGATTAGCATAATTAGTGTTATATAGAAATGTTAGAAATTTTAGTTATCAAAATCAAATCATTAAAAAAATGTTACTTTTTGCGGGCATATAGCTACTATTTGTTCTCGACGATGCCCGGCCCGCATCCTCGCCATCGACCCGTCCGCGACGACGTCCAGCCGACCCATGTCCGGGACTGGGCTCCGCCGGGCTGGCACTGGGAGGTGCTGCTTGGAGGGGCGCGCCGCTTGATGAGGAACCCGGTCGCGGGTCCTGTCGTCGACCCTGATCTCGTTTGGTGGCGTTCGCGTGGGCCAGTTTTGGTGCGGAGGGACCCGGCCCCGCCGGAGGTGGTACGTCGCCGTGTCAGGGAGGAGGACGAGCACGTCCATCACTACATGGTTGCGTTAGAGGGCGGCAGGTTCTCCAATACGTGGCAGTATCTTCGGGGATCTCACTTCAGCTATGATCCTGTGAGGGTTCCTTCTCTTTGGGTGTCCACCGACCGCGCCGGAGGAACCGCGAGTGTCCTAGATTCTTCTGTAGTATTCGATCTTTATTAGCTAATAGCCAGTGATGTACTATTCAATATTATATATTATTCGAGACAATGTATTCGAGATTATATCTATTATTCTGGACGATGTATTCGAGATTATATCTATTATTCGAGACGATGTAATTTGAATACTAATTTGAATACTAAATTGATATGATACACGGGCCAGATGATAATCAGAATGAAGAAGATTATGACGGCTCCGAATTTCTAAACAACACCGGAGAGGGTGATATGATATTCGATCGCGACGACGAAATTGATGAAGTCATGAACTATGGTTATGACGATGACGAAGAACATGTTGATCCTGAAACAACAAACACCGGCGAGGTATATATATTTATATAAGCAGGCATCTGGTGATCATCACATGTTTTAAATTACTTGAAGATATATTAACGAATCGATCTCTGTTCTTTTAGCCATCCGGATCGAGCAAATCTTCAGGCAAAATGACGAAACGAGGCCCGAACAAGAAGTTGAAGCCGGGTGTAAAGTACAATATCGAGGCATGCGGCCCTACTGGCAAACCATTAGCGCCTAAGAAGATTGCGGACAAGTTCGTTCGTCGGTGCGGAGTTCTTGTGAAGGACCAACTCCCGATCAAACTTCAAGAATGGAGAGCGCCAGCAAAGCCACGTCCAGATGTTACTTTTGTCGACAAGAATCAAAAAGATCTGCTTTGGGATACTCTCATGGAACATTTCACCCTACCAGATCATTTCACAGAAGCAGATGTGCAGAAAGTCAAAGAGGCTGCTCTTAGGATGATGGCGACTGCATTCAAGAACTACAAGAATCGTGAATGGAACAAGTACGTTAAGGGAGGAAGGAAGACTCCAGTATTCAAGGGAACACTGGAGAACCAACGTGATCATTGGGACGATTTCGTGAAATTCAAGGATTCGGAATTAGCTAAGGAACGGTCGAGAATAAACAAGAAGAATGCCAAAAAAAGGATAAGTTCCATAAGCTGGGGCCAGGTGGCTATGCGGTGGCAATGCCTAAGTGAGATAAGTCTGTGAAAGAGATGGAGGATGCAGGTGTCACTCCGGCTACTAAGAGATGGCCCCCCAGGGTCAGGACTTGGTTCTATGCGCATGGGGGGGAGTTGGACCTGGAGACAGGCAATGTTTCGACGAGGGAAAGTCTGAAGGGAGCCGACGATGCGATACTTGTTGCAATAGAAGAGGCACGAACGGGGGTGTTCCAGCCCAACAGAGAGAACGAAGAGCTTACGCGTGCCCTGGGAAATCCTGAACACCCGGGAAGAACACGAGGCAAGGGCGCTATGCCGTGGTATGAGGGGTTTTCAGACTGGAACAACGACTACAGAACCCGTGCGAGAAAGAAGATTGCGGAGGAGAAGAAGAGGAAGATGGAGGAGGAGCAGAGGAAGCGGGACTATGAACGCCTTCAAGGCCTAGAAGCAAGTCAAGCGGAATTGGTGGTCAAATTCCAGCGGCAGCAGGAGCAAATCGACTCACTTACCCATCAAAGGGGGTCTCAGCAGCTGCAGCAGCTAGCGGATGATCCAGCATTGGATAGCACTGGTCCATCCATGCCGAGAAGCAGCGTGGGTTCCGTCCCGGACGACGCAATGTTGGGTAGATACCCCGTGGATGACATCACGGAGAACACTAACTGCGAGCTACACGTCAAAATGAAGAACATATCCATGAAGGTGGCGGACGGCTGTGCTTTCACAAATCCCCCCGAGGCAACCTTCCATTGCAACCCGATTCTATCGGGCTATGCTCGTGTCTTGGTTGATGAGGTGGTGGACCCACCATATTCGGGACTACAGCTTGACATTGCTGGATGTGACGGCGAGCGCTTTCTCGGAGAGGCCAAACATCGTATCATCCTATGGAAAAAGGATTGCATCATCTTTCGAAGGCCACCGACACCGCGTCAGCCGAGTCCTCGTCGAAGTCCGCCACCGAGTCAGCAGACTCCCGCTCCTGCAAGTCCACCAAGTCCGGCAAAGTGTCAGGCCACTCCTCCTCCTGCAAGTCCGGCAAAGTGTCAGGACAATCCTCCTCCTCCATGTCCGCCACAGCGTCAGACGTCCACTCCTCCTCCAAGTCCGGCACAACCTCAGGCCACTCCTCGTCCAACTCAGTCCCGTCAGCCGTCTCCGCCGCCTCAGCAATCGCAGAAGAGACACCCCACAGCTATGGTGCGTAGCGGTACGAGTCGAGGTAGTACAGGAAGTACAGGCGGAGGCAAGCAATATAAATATGGTCCAAGCCTCAAGCCTCTTCCGTAGAGGTCTTATGACAGGTCCGAGGAGGAAATCACAGCCATATCGAAGGCCGAGGTGGAAGCCCATTTTGCACCGAAACCGCCACCGCCGCCAAGGGAGAAAGTGCCTGAGGAAACGATTGACCACTTCATTCATATGGCTCAATCACCAGCTCCCAAGCCTGTTGACACAGACTATGAGCGCCACATTAGGAAGTTAAATCGAGCACGTCTACAAAGGGAGGCGAGCACGTCTACATCGGGATCGAGCAGACAAGAAGCAGCTGCCAAAAAATGCGGGAAAACCATTCCCCAGCTGGGAGAACAGGCGGCGCAATCGATCCCCTCGCTTGTTGTGCCGACAACAGGTGACAGTACGCGCGCCCAATATTATTGTGGGCAAACAGTGCATGTTCCCGAGGTGGGCAATGTGGTAATAACGGAGGAGCATATAATGCATGCTGAAGTTCTCAACATCACTGTTGGACAACTCCTCGAGATCGAGCCCATGCCTTTGCTTAGAGAGGATGAAGTAAAATGGAAATATGTCCGGGGCCAACCTTTGGTCGCGCCAGACAAGGTCAAGAACCTCCCAACGAGAATGTATGAATTGCATCAATGGTACATGAACATTACCAAGATTTCAGAGCGATTGTCCCTCATGGTGAATGTCAAGCAGGACCATTACTACCATGAGAAAGCTGTGTCCGTTGAGTATTTAGAACTGTTTCAGTTATACAACCAAGACGCACTCGACAAATCTATCGTTAGTTGCTATTGTTTGTAAGTGATTTCTTTCTATAATTTAAGTCTTAAGCTAGCTGTAGTGATCCTTTTGATCAATCATTACCTGTAATTATCCTCACTATATTCTTTTCTGTGGTATTGTGCAAGATGAAGATATATGAAATGAGAAAAGGTGGATGCTTTGGCATTGGGTTCATTGACCCAAACACCGTTAATGAATACACATGGAAGATAAATAAACGTTGTGCAAAGGAAGTAGAGGACAGCATGCTAGAGTTCTTGAAGCGCCTCAAATACAATGAAGATATACTACTTCCTTACAACTTCCAGTGAGTCACACTGTCTTGTACTACAAATTCTCTGTTTTTGCCTACTAGCTAGCTACATGTTTTTGCTTACATATGCCCGCTTAATTAAGACATGTAAACGTGTGTGCATGCAGATTTCACTGGGTCTTGTGTATCATTAAAGTTGACGCCGGAACAGTTGAAGTACTGGACTCACTAATCTCAGAAAAAACTGACTCTAACATCTTGTGTGGGATAGTCAACAGGTAATTTCAATCATTATTAACTATATATCTCGGCCTATTTAGTTTGTCATTTCATGATATGAACTATTTAATAACCCCTTTATTCATTTTCTTTGTCGGCGGGTAGGGCTTGGGCAAGGTTCATCGCCGTCACGCCCGGCGAATGGAAACAAAAGCTTCAATGGTTTCGACCCAAGGTAAGCAATTAAGTAATACTAGCTAGCTAGCTAGCTACCATCTCTTTAATTATCATGCTTGATTAATTTTTATCTGATCAAATTCCATTCTCGTAAAGGCCCTGAAGCAGGCGTAGGGGACTGATCTGTGTGCATTCTGCGTTTGCGAGAACATTCGCATGATGGCGTCCGAAAGGAGCAGATCTCAAAGACAGCAATGGGTACGCTTGTCAGAACACTATTCACAATTTTTACACCATTATCGATATCTAGTCACACAACTAATACACATGCATATTGATCTCCTTCTTAACAGTTCAAAGAGGTGCGGGAGAAGCTCATAGAAAGGGAGCGCGTAGAAGCACTTCAAGAGGAAATAGCGGGATTTTTGCTCGACCAGGTCATAAATCCGAATGGAGAATTCTATTACCCGCTACCGCCCCATGAAAACCACTTCCAATTGTCATCGTGCTCCGAAGGCACCAATTAGGCTAATGCCACTGGCTCCGAAGGCAACATTCATATGTAGGAGAAATTGTATATAGCTATACATATGTGTATGTGTGAATTAATTAATATGGTGGTTTGTGAGACATTGATGATATATATATATATGCATGATTGGTTCTACT
>NC_057798.1:11053663-11060881 GCF_018294505.1 Triticum aestivum
TACAATATGTAGTATCGTAAAATACCAGCAAACGAAAAAGAATTAAAATGGAAACACAAAATTAAATGAAAAAGAAATCGTAAAACTAAAAACCCCCCAAACCTTATAGTACCGGTTGGTCTTACCAACCGGTACTAAAGGGCTCCAGGCCCCCGGAGCTGGCTCGTGCCACGTGGTTGCCCTTTAGCACCGGTTCGTGCTGAACCGGTACTGCTAAAGGGGGGGGGGGCTTTAGTGACCACAAATTAGTGTCGGTTATGTAACCGGCACTACAGGGCCTTACGAACCGGTGCTAATGCCCGGTTCTGCACTAGTGATATTGCCACAATTTTGTTTCATCACGCTAAGTACTTGTTTTGTTGCAATAGAAGCCATGTATTGCCACAAGCTACATCGGCGTTGTAACACGGTAGTGATATTGCAACAATTCCGTCCCGTTGCATGAATTGGCCATCTTGTTGCAATAATGGCTAGGTATTGCAACAAAGTACATCTTTGTGGTGATATTTAGACATATATTGGCGACATGGCTCGTTCACCGCCTTGCGAGTGGATCCGATGTAGGATGGATTCGACAGGCAAAGGCGTCGTGATGCAGGGTTGTTTAATTTACATAGTTGAATCTCTAACAAAAGTGGCATATTATGTTGGCCCTACTCTCGCGTGGACAAACCCTCGACGAATTGTCCGGTAAAATGAAAGATCCTGAGATCACTCCATCTCAAGATCGGAAAGTGAGATCGAGACTGACATAGATAGACCCTCTCATCAACCCATCCCATCAGTACTTATGTTTCGAGACAAGAGTATAACCTAATAGTTTTGAAGTGAGGGTCACATGAGGTTTTTGTGATATGTAGTTCAGAACTGGCCAATTTTTTGACATATCCCAACCTAAGTGTAGATCCATGATGAAACAACACCTTCCTAATTTGCTGCGTGTGTTTGGCGAACTAGGGTTGCGGCGGAGGGGTTGAAGCATTTTGGTACATCACCAACCCAGTCTATGCACTGGTTGACGGTGAAGGCGTCCGTCGACGTCGTGTTCCTCCCACTCCTTCCGTATTACTCCGAGTGAAAACTTGATCTTCGGATCGGACGGTGACGATGTTCGTAGTCGTGCCTTTCCAGTCCGGCATCGTCTTGGAGTCATCGGTTCGGGATGTCCGACGCACATCTTCCAAGATGATTGCTCCTCGTGCTGGTGGTCTCCGTCGGCTCTAAATGAATCCCTTTTTTGCACATCTTATAGGTGCTTGGTAGTCGTTGAGGTTGTGTGTCGGCGACCGGTATTTGTGTATCTTGCCTTGGGTGCGTGTCGTTCATTTGTATTGGTTGCTTCAATGTATATGATGGTTATTTTACAATATAAACAGGAAAGCTCTTTTTCGTTCGTTAATTGGCTTCCTCAAATGGCGACGACTATAAAAATATTCATAATGAGGACGTTATAGTGGAGGGCGCCGAATCACCGCTTCACAATTATCCGATTTGGTGGTTTTATCACCATGATATAACTTTTTACAAATACTCGAAATATATTTACAATCTAGAAAATTCCTTCAAAAAATAATTACTTTTTTAAAACAAAAAAATTACTTTCCCACCACCTTATGTGTACTGTTGTTTGCGCCAATATTTTTTACCTCCCGCTAAAAGGTCCTAAATTAGGGTCTTTGTTCCAACCAAAAAAATAGCCTATATTTAACCTTCCTGCTAATTACCTTCCACGGCGTCTTCATGAGCGATTGGATCTGGCCTCTCGTCCCCGGTTCCTCTGTGCTTTTTTTTCGAAAAGGGGGTATCCCCGGCCTCTGCATCAGAACGATGCATACGGCCATCTTATTATCAAAATAAAGTAGTGCCAACATGGTTTCAAAGGTCTCCACAAGTCATAGAAAAGTACAAAAAGCTCACACAGAGCCAAAAAAGGCTAGAAACATCAACTAGCCCAATCAAGATGCCACAACCGGCTGGGTAAACTAGATAGGGAAACTAAATGCCTATCCTATTACATGACCGCCATCCAAACCGGTTGAAGATATTCCGAGCTACCATCTCCCAGCGGACAGACCCAGGAACCAAATGCCCCCTGGCCTCCGTCTGGGTGAGTAGCGACCACAAACGGATCAGTGCCGTAGTCCGGAATAAAACCTGCAAAAAATGTATACATGATATTCTGTTAAAGACCAAATCGTTTCTGTAATTCCAGATAGTCCACAGCAAAGCACAGCGCACCACAGTTGTGTGAGCTGCTACTCGTCAGGTTATTCCTCCCGATCTCCTCCCTTCCTGTAACCTCCAGTCCTCCTCGATCTCGCTCTCCTCCCTCTCCTCTGCGCCCGCCGACGTAGGCCGCGTCTCCGTGTCCTTGGCCATGCCGGCGGCGGCGGCGATGCGGTTTGGCGTCGGCGCCGACGGAGTTCTCCTAGCCCATCAATCCCGTGTGTGGACCAAGCACGACACCACCTCGGTGTTGAATGCCGTGACAATGCCCGCCCAGGCTCAAACCCCCCCTCCCCCACGAGCTCCTCCTCGACGCGCCGCCACCCACGCTCAGATCTCGGCGTCGCCCATGACCTCCGCCCACGCTCCCCGCCCTCTCCCCTCCCCTCCCCTCCCGATCGAACCACCAGATTGAGCGGTGGCCAGATCCATCCGCCACGGTTGCCCAGGGCTCGCGCGCCTCCGACGACGCGGCCATGCCCGTGCGTCAAGGGCCTGCTCGGAGATGCTCCTGCTCTTCCATGGCCATGGAGCTTCCTCCCAATCCAAGGTCTTGGACTGGACGGGGACGGCTGCTCTTCCAAAGTCTCGTCTCTTCTCTTCCGATCCATCCATCCCACACCCCATTCTATTTGCATATCTGTAGATACATATTCAGATCAAACTGAACCCCAAACCATGGGCACTACTTCAAGAAATATAGTCCAGTAGGACCACGGAGGTGTGTCCCGGTAGAGTGAAAAAATATCCTCTGCCTTATGCCCTATGTGTTAGTTATTTACATATGTACGAGAGATCTCTGATTCAGACCCTAGATTGCATAGATGCTGTTAATATGATTCAGTCTCTCCAGCTTTTTTATGTCAACTAGGAAAGTCTGCAGTCATTTGAAAAGCTAATCTTGATAACCATGTATTATCTCATCATACTCTTCCTTTAAAGGGATAAATAGTGCCTTTTACAGTATATTCTCCTGGATAGCTCTGTGCTATTTCTAACATTTGAATATGGTAGATTGACCTCTGAATCAAATTAAGGTTTCTAGACCCTTTCGCAGAGTTACGCCATCACCCATCTGTATGTTTTGATATATGTTGCCATGTTGCTACAAGTTAGTAATTTGACGAAATCACCCCACTGTTCCATTAGTTACTGCCTAAGAGATTTTTGCTTTCTACCATCTGAACCTGACTAGAAATAATTATTTTCGAAGTTGGCCCGTTGCTGGAGTTTGATAGCATATTACATTAATCATTTACAATTTATTTGACTCATGGAGAGAATATGATCCTGTTATTCACCTGAATATCATTCATACCAGCTGATATTAGGACAGTGTATTCAATCATCATGGCTGATTTCCTTTCCCCTTAGCAATTGCTTAAACAGAACAACTGAACAAGACTGACTTTATTGGATGCATTATATACATATATACATACCTCTAAAACCAAGCATGTTGAGACTTTTTAAATATACACAAGAAAATGCATTGTGGGCATTGCGGCGTCTAGCTCAGAAAGTTTCATGGCGGCAACTTTTGCCGAAGATAAACCAACAATTTAGTAGTCAAGGAACCATCCTTTTTCCTTATGCATGGAAGAAAAAGATCATCTTTAGCTGTACTGCACTATTTGGGTGCACACTCAATACAATATCTTTAGCTTCTTCAATATGTTCAGGATGGTACTTGCTTTCGTTTATGTTTGTGTCATCATTTCTTACAATCTAATACCGAGTAATACAATATTTCTTGTATGATTTGGACTGTAGAAGTTGGTGTACAGAAGAAGAAAGGGCAAGGTGTACAGAAGAAGAAAAGGTTTTGAAGCATTTAAGAAGTGTTTTGCCAATGGATCTGCAAAGCTAAATATTACATTGTCTGAAAAATTGGGTGGTATAGTAGGAATGAACTATCGTTCATTCAAGGATGACGTGGTAGTCATAATGAAAAGAAAGTTACCACTCATTGGAGTGAGGACGTGGTCGGGCATTCACCCTACCATCCATTGACTCATTGTTGTAGATATGATAGTGCGCACAACCTTTTCCATATGTGTTATCTTATTTTACCATCGATGATGCACTGCTTATGTATATTCATTTGTTGTATGCTATACAGGACAGATGGGACTTGGAAGATAAACCAGAAACAGAAGAAAAAGTTCTCAAAATTGCGAAAGAGCGATATAGAAGCTGGTGATCAACTCTAAGCTCCTCTTACAAGGCATACAAAACAGGTGCAACTAGATTGACTAATCTGCCGGAAGATCTACAACCAGAAGAGTGGGAATGGATGATTGAGTACTTTGGCACGGATTCAAAATTTCAGGTTATCTCTAAGATCATTGTTTGTCTACTATTTGATAAGATGAAATGGCTTGTCTGACTGGTTATATTTGGTTTCAATGAATTGATAGGAACACAGCCAAAAGAACATCGATAACCGTAAGAAACAGAAGACAAAATACAAAATTGGATCAAAATCTTACTCGCAAGTAAGTTTTGAGAAGGTATGAGTCCAACTAAATATTGGAAGAGGACCGAACATCAAGACTGGAATTTGAAAAGAACATGATGGAAAAGTTTGCAGAATGGAGCCAACAGATGGGAACCCAACAGGTGATTACAGTCATATTCTTGCGACCTTGTAAGATTTATGTTGCTTACTTGCATTTCTAAAAGTGCACTTCTATTTATAGGTGCCTACGAAGAGGGTTGACAACAAAGAAAATAGTAATCCAAACTTGCAAAATATTCTGTTACAGAGATCTAGTCCTAATAAGACTTCGGGTTCAAGGCGTACTGCTATTTCTTCAAATACGCTCATACAAGCTGCAGTAAGGAATTCCCGAATGTTTAAAGCAATGGTAAGTCACAACCTTGCTTTCTCTTCATGTTCATCTGCTTATACGTCATTGGCCTTCATAATTAGCTAGCTGCTTGTTCTCTTTTACCATGTGTTGTTGCTGCATGGAGTCACAACTTAAACAAAAAACAAATATGTGCTAGCTAGGGACATGAACTTTATTGAAACTATACATCGAGTCACAACTTAAATCAATAACATAAGCTTTTATTAGATGTACGATCGAACAATGACACCATTCTGTATGCACGAGCAGGATGTCATGAGCATGGGCGTGATGCCTTCGCTGCTGACTCCATTGCAATGTCCCATGCAATATCTCTTGCCGCTGATATGTGGGTCGTGAGGGTCATTTTTGAAACGGACTCGCAACTCCTGATGGAAGCACTGAATATCAATAAGGTGGACTCGTCGGCCTATGATGTGTTATTGAGGACACCAAGTACCAGCTCAAATTATGGTTTTCTTATTATGAAATAAATGTATGTCGTCGCTCGGCAAACTCTGTTGCTCACGAGCTTGCTAGCCTTGGTAGGATGTACGAACCTAACCACTATGTGGAATGGGAGGCCGATGTACCAGCCCTTATGGCTGCATGTGCTTTGGGGGATTCAGCCCAGCATCGTTAAGTTATAAAGTAATGTTTTTTCTCAAAAGAGAAGCTTTTAGTAGATGTACTAGTGCTTATGTTTTACACATTTACACTTGTATAATTGTTCTGATCCCTCAATTACATGCTTGCTGACATAGTATTAGTCCAGTTAGTTTGGCGATAGTTCTTTTTAACAATGGGGCTGGAATAATTGTATGGCATATGTTATGTTCGACTCATTAACTGGAATTTTTTTTATTTCTTGATTGCAGGATCTAAAAGAACTAGCTGGACTGGACTCTAGATCACGGACATTCTAGTCTTCACAGTTAATTAGGATGGCGAAATTACATTTGAGTTTCATTTGATGGATATTTGCTATGAGAATTATGAATTTTATGAATTTACATATTATACGTATGGTTTTGAATATTGTAATTGAAAGCCTGTATTTTTTTTACGGTTGCAATAGGCTATTACCACAACCCACTTTCGGATGCCACATGCTAGCACCTCTACAAATATATTGTTGCGTCATATCTTTGTTGCTACGCCTACCTGTTTTGTTGCACTAGGATGTTGCAATGGAGCACTTTATATTGTCGCAATAGCTTGTCACCACAATTTTTTTCACGACGTGATAACTGTTTCGCCACCAAAGCAAGTTTTGTTGAAATAGAGTATCGCCACGGAAAGTTTAAATTGTCGCAATAATTTCTTGCTATAAATATTTTACTTGTTGTGATACCTATTTATCACCACCAAAACAAGTATGTTGCAATTTACTGTTACGACGACTAGAATATTTGTTGCCATAAGTTAATGCCACAAGTGCAGTGGGTCGTGGCAATATGTCTAATGCCAGGAAAAAATGATTGTTGCCATAGTTTATTGCCACAAGTGTGGTGGGTCATGGCAACATGCCTAATGCCACGAAAACAAGGATTGTGGCCATAGTTTATTGCCACAATTGACTATTGCCACGGAAGAGTATTACGCCACGAAACGGCCGTCGTTGGCATAGGTTGTTGCCACAAATCTCTATCGCTACGAGATATCAATCGCCACGATTTGTTACATGTTGCATTAAAGCTATCTCCACAAATTAAATTGTGGCATCAGGTGAGTGTTGCGACGGGAAAACATGTGGCAACTTCCTGCCTAGATGTTGCGATAGCACGCTTTATTGCCACAATTGCTTTTTCGTGGTAATAAGCTATTACCATGTGTCCAGTCGCAACGGCTGCCAACGAATGTCGTTTTGTGGCAATAGGTACTTATCGCCACAAAACAACATGTATTGCAACAAACGGGTTTGCTGCAATAGACCCGGATCCTTGTAGTGGCGGCGAGGAGACGACACCGGAGAAGGGGAGTTTCGGGCCTCCTGCCCGTGCCCTGTCCGTGCCACCCTGAGCTACCCCGCAGTGAGAGGGCTCCACGGGCCTCTTGCCCGCGCCCCTCCCACGAGTGACAATAAACCGCCGCGGGTGGGCTGGTGGTGCGAGACTCCTGCCCACACCCCCCCCCG
>NC_057798.1:11061278-11100310 GCF_018294505.1 Triticum aestivum
ACACACACAATCTGCAGTCTGATGCCCGGCGAATCCTTCGGCGCCCCTGAGACGTATGTACCCTCGACGACACAGCATCAGGGAGCATCACTGGCGGTAACTCGAGCTCCTCTGGATCATCCGCCTCGACTCAGTTACTCCAGAACCGGCTAGGTGCAGACCGTGCTCCAAAAGAACTAAACTGAAGTGTATTCATAGGTGTCATGGAAGATGATGCCTCCTTGGCAGATTTATCCACCTTATCCGACTCCGACTTTGAACCCTTATCCGACTCTCGTGGTGTGATCTCAGGCCCCTTGTCCTGATTCCCGGGAGCTCCATCTCCCTCAGTCATATACATATCCTGATGCTCATCCCCCTCCTGAGGTATCGGTGTATCCTCAATCTCAATCTCTATCACGTACGTGACCCCGGCATGCGTCCACTTGACCACATCCGGCACGAACTCAAGACTGACCACACTAACAAGTAACCTCGCAGCTCCCTGTGCACGAGTGAAAGGCATGTTGATGCGGAGCATCCCACGTTCATCCCCATGTACACTCCGGCTACTCTCCAAGCCCCAAGGATACATAAGATGAGACCTCGACTATGCGCCATCGGACACAAGGTGAATTCACTCATCTTCGAACCGTCACTTTCCGCATATGAGACATGGCTACTACCTCATGCGTGGACCTTGTATACACTCAGGTACAACCAAGATGACCATGAAGAATCCAAGGACCAAGGCCAAGCATGGAAGAGAAGACGGAAGAAAGGAGAAGAAGAAGACGGAGCGGCTGTTGGAGACAGGCCGGACATCCGGACCGCCGTCCGGATCATCCGGGTCCAGCCGGATCATCCGGACCCTCCCCCGGATCATCCGGGTAACAGCGCCGAGGACAACAGAAGCTGCTCGATGAAGCCGGATGGTCTCCCGGATCATCCGGACCCCCGACACCCGGATCATCCGGGCCACCATCCGGATCATCCGAACCCCGCCTGTGTGCGTGACTTGGGCTGAGCCCATGTACCCCTTCGCCCCCTAGCCTATATATAGGACCCCCTCTCCTCACTTTGAGACTTAGCATTGGATTAGCTCATATTTGTGTGAGAGCCTTTGCTCATCCACTCGGTCACTTCTCGTCGGAGATCAGGACCTCCTTGGAGAAGATCCCTCAGCGGATTCAAGACCCCTATCTAGGGAAGAACATCAAGGCCTCCTCTTGGAGATGAACGGTTCCTTTGTATCCTTACCCTAGTTGACTATGTATCTTGTGGATCTCATGTGTGTATGTTGATCTAGCACTTGTGTGATCGATTCCTTGTTGGTTGAGTGATTCTCTCTCGTTTTCCCCGTGTTTCCCCTTGTGCTTCCGCGTGTTCTTCGTGATTCCTCCGTAGGATACACTCCAAACATGAAAGATCGATGAATTAGGGTTCCACCCTACATCATATGTTATCATGAGCCACGTTGATCACGTTTTTGGAGCCCCTACCCCTCTTTTTCTAGCTTGATTTTGTTGATTTCGTCCTAAATCCGAAAATCCCCACCAAAAATAGCCCCCAAATTTTTTTGTGATTTGTTGGTTTGATGGTGTTTTGTTGATTTTGATCCGTGGATTTGCTTGGTTTCAAGTGGATCTAGCATCTCCCCAAGTTTCCCCACCTTCCATCCACGAAATCCCTCAAATTTTGCCCCGAAAATCATCCATTTCCGCCCAAAAATTCGTCCCCGAGAGCAAATCCCGAGCGGATTGACTTGCCCGGATCATCCGGACCTTCTCCTGGATCATCCGGACATCACCCGGATCAGCTGGACGCCCCCCCGGACGTCTGGATAACTCACGCGCCCAATTTCCCGAACCGGAGCTGACGAACCCGGATCATCCGGAAGTACTCCCGGATCATCCGGACCAAGCCCGGATCATCCGGACCTCCTCCCGGATGTCCGGTTAACCCTGACACTGACTCGGCTGAAATTTTGTTTTGGTCATAATTAATTCATCTGGAGTCCGTTTTCGACGTTCTTTAGCTCGTTTTGAAGCTCTTGACATCCCCCATCCCACAAAAATACCACCAACATCATTTGACTCCATCATATTTTCTGAAATTTGGCAAGTTTGCCTAGGCCCTCCACCATATCATCCACATTACCACCACCGACTTCCGCAACCTAACCCATTTTGTTCCCCATAGCATTTGAGGTTGTTTGAGTAGTGACTTGAGTCTCCTAAGGTGTTTCGGCTACTTAGGGACGGTTGCTTCTTCATCAACCACCACCACAACCACTTCCACATAACCTTCCCACCATACACTTCCGACAACCCAACTTAACCCAGTTATTGTTTGAGCTTGTTTGAGTTGTGGCTTGTGTCTCCTAAGGTGTTTCGGCTACTTAGGGACGGCAACTTCAACTCCGACTCGTGTATAGCCCATCATTCCATCCGCATTGCCTAGTGCAACACCACCACCGCTTTCCGCTACCACCATTTGACATTTGTCATTTGAGATTTTGAGTTTGCGGTTTTTCCGTTTCCTAAGGTGTTTCGGCTACTTAGGGACGAGTCTCCATCATCTGGGTATCTACACCAAGAACACCGCCACTCATCATCGCAAAGGACGGTAACCTCGACGACACCTTTGTATATTCCCTTACAATTGCATTGTTAACCCCTAGCCCATTTTGCGTTACTTGCCTATCGAGACTAGCCATTTGAGTATTGCCGGCAACGTGACTTGTGCACATTAGTGGTCCATACCATCCATTGCATACATACCATATCATCTTGGTATCATATCATCCATTGTGCCTCAAGTTTGTTCCCACATATACACAATAGCTATCTTGGTTTGTGCATTGTGCATAAGTGGCCATAGAAAAAAAAGCTTTTAAGCAAAAAGAGAGCAAAGAGCTCGTGAGCAAGTGCCATAGCATCATACCCCATTGCACATAAGAGCCATACCAAAATCTACATCATATGATATCATGCTTGAGAGAAACACCGGGAACCATACATACATAGCATACTTGGGATAGAAAGTATATCCATTTGGCATCTTATAGGTTGTGCACAAGTGTCGTATCCGCCTATTGAGAAATCGTGCTAGCGTCTCTCTTGAGTTGTGCAACATGAGCGTTTTCCGTGGATTCCACATTTTGTGCTCATTCCTTGGTTGCACGACCCCATTTATCTATCCGTGTGTGTATTTCCGTGTACCTTTCATTGCTATTGGTCCATTTGTTTCACTTGCGAATTTGTAAATCTTTTTCAACATTATTGACTCTTGCTAACATTTTGCATTAAATTTTTGTGCCACTATCCTCACCGAGCTCCACTATAAGCTTTACTTGTGTAGGTGTGAGAACCGACAAGGATTGGTACCAATAGTGCTATTTCATTGTCCACATTTGAGTGAACTTGATTCATCTTCAACTTTGGTCAAAGGTACATTGGTATACGTTCTTCTCTTTCTCCCACTCATATTTGCGCGACTCTTGTGATGGATAGGCAAGGCATTTCCTCTCCGGTCTACGACAACAACGACGGCGTGAACAACTACATCACCAAAAGGTCCATCTTCGAACTACAACGACAAATGCAAGGCGCACAATCAAGATTGCAAGAGCGCATCGACAACAAGCTTGCCGCACAAAAGGAGGAGCAAGATGCGAGGATGGAAGAGATTCGGGCCTTGATCAAGTCTTCTTCCACTTCATCATGCTCAAGACGACGACGGTCAAGCCACAAGTCTTCGGAGCGCAAACAAGATGCAAGCGGAAGTCATCCAAGTCAACATCTACATGGCGACCACCATCACATTCGTGATCCACATCGTCATGAAGGGCAAGTCACCTCCAAGCAACATGTGCACGACGACGACGAACAACATCTACTACAAGCTCAAGCACGACAACGACATCATCATCATGAAGATGCTCCACAAGCGCAAATGCACAAGTCCCAACAAGCCCTACTTCACGCCAAGTCCAAGCTTCAAGAGCACAAAAGAAGACCGCGAGACGACCACCACCAAGACGGCGCTATGGCTACATCAACCACTTCGGCATCTTCGCCAAGTGTTCTCAAGGCATCTTCGCCTTTGGACGTACAGCATCTTCGCCTACTTCCCACGAGTACGCCTACATCGACTTCAGCAAGTCCAAGGCGACCACCTACGAGCGACGGTGAAACTTCCATCTTCGGAAGCCCCTCAAGGAAGATGGCCGAGCATGGGAAACTCCCTTCGGTCATGGAGACGAGCTACGAGGTGCCACATCATATGGGCCTCCCACACCAAGACGGTGACAAGAAGGTCGAGCAAGGGCCATCCCCTTCGACCACGGCGATAGGAGTTGAGCATGGAGACATTTGCACCAACATCTCTCCGACACCCACATATGTCGCGATGCCCCATTTGTCATGTGAGGAGAGCCACCACCACATGAGTGACATGAGTGATTCCACCATATGTGACATTGAGAGCATTTCCTATGAGAGGATGAGTGTGACCACCACTAGCCCCACACATGAGAGCATGCCACACATCCTATGTGAGGTTGGGCGCCATTTGAGTGACTCCACCAGCCATATGAGTGAGAGCATCCTTGAGGGAGTGAGTGAGCCACAACACTTAGAGAGTGAGGTAGTTGACACGGCATGTGAGGCCACTATGATTTCTAACGACTTACCCTCTACTCCTTGTGTGTTTTCTCCTTTGGTGCTAGGTCTCCTACATGACGACACGCCTACCATTGATGAGTCCATAACTCCTATGGAGACAACGATGGCCATGATGGACGATGATGCACCCCCACATGGTTCCATCAAGATGAAGATGACAACGAGACGATCTTTAACACCTCACCTACAACACATGAGCGACGCTCCAAAGGTAACATAGGTGATGGTGCTTCTCTTGTCCCACTAGTGGACTCTCTTGATGATGATTGCTCCCATGATGTTGACCCACCTATTACCATGCTTCATGCTAGTGAAACTCCTTCATGCCTTGACTTACCTATTAATGATGAATATAATGATGAGCATGTTGAGTTTCCTAGTTGTGATGCTATGCTACATAGGATATCATGTGAAAATTCTAATTGTCACTTCATGTTTGACAATCCATTGAACTTGTCATATGCTATGAGTGAGATCTCCCATATTGCATCATTTCAATCTCAACATAGTAACTATGCATGCCCCATTAAAATAAATCCTATTTGCACTTATGGCATAGATGACGAGATGATGGTCATTGGCTTTTGTTTTTCATGTGATGATATTTCCATGCTTCCTTTACATGATTTGCGCAATTCATCCAATATGTCATGCCATGATCACATTGTTCCAAATATGCATTGTTTTGGATGTTGTCAATATTCTCCACATGATGTTACTACTCTTGCTCATGAGGAGACCCCCATAGTTTCCTCATACATATTAGGAGATCTTGATGCATTCCATACTTTGCATGATTCCCATGACTGCGTGCACCATATGCATTCCATGAACAACAATGCTCTAGATATTGCTAGTGATGCATTACATCCTTTGAGTCTCCATTATGACATACATCATAACAAACCTCTCATGATGGATGACATGTTTCTATATCACGCATCTCATTTATTTGAGCATAGGCTATTTTGTGCTAACAAACACATGCACGTGCGCATCATGATGGATGATGTGTACATCTACCACGCACACACAATTTTTCCTTTCTCTTTGTTTTGTGTAGGTACTCATGTATACTCGTCAACCTCCCAATCCTAAGAGTTTACGAAACGAGCTCTTGAGAGCAACGGTGCTTTGGGATCCCGTGGACTATCCTCACCACCGTCCCCTTCGCACAAGGACTACGTGCAACTCCGCTACTTGGCTCTCAAACGGCTATGGGCTATTCACCACTTGTCACATTATGCTCATTTTACCGTGTTCACTTTGCATGCTATGCTTGCTTCTATGCCTTTGCCATGCAATTGTGACCCTTGCTTGCATCTACCCATGATTCACCATTATGATACTCCTACGTGTATTTGCATGCTTGGTGGAGATCCTTGTTGCTATTGCCATGTTTATCATGTGCCCCATACTATTGATGCTTGTTGTGTTGGGAGAGTCATGATGCCCCATTGCTATTTACATATGGTCTCTCGCCAATACATTGATAACATTTTACTCATATCTTGCTTTCATGCTTGTGCTATGACATGTGAATTATTCATGCACACTATTTGCACCAATGACATGCTTGCCATGATTCCTCCTAGTATGTTGCATCTTCGCACTACTAGCTTGTTTGACTTGATAGCTATGATTGCTTGCTATGTTGCATCACCCATGTTCCACTATTACTTGCTTTCTTGGGTTGATGACATAGATGTTGATGCCTCTCACTTGATTTATCATGATCATTGCCTCTTGTCTCCATTAGTTGCATCTCTCATATCACCTTGTATTGAGTGCCAACTTGCTATGCTTATTGATCTTGGAGACTTGGACACCTTACTTGTGATGCATGCTTGTTTGATTGAGCCTATTGCACTTGGTTGTTCTTGCATCATATGCCTCCATACTATGACACGCTCCCTTGTACTTTCTTATGATGAGCATGATGCATACACTTGTTGGGTATCTTACCACTCGAATGATAGGTTTTGCATTTCCGCTAACCTCATTTGTTTTTCCGAGTGTTTGTCATGTTCTTTCATTTTGGAGGTTTCACAAGGCGATGCCGTTATGCGACAACTTGGTCATGCGAAGGCATACACGATGTACAACACCAACATTTGCGGGAATCTACTAAAGGTGAACTCCTTCCCTTTGAGCCATCCTCAAGTTTGCATATTGGATGGGTCACTCTTTCATTGTTGTTTCCTTCTTGTTGTCTACACGATACATCTCGCGACCGGAGGAGCGACATTGGAGATTGGCTACATGGACCTTCACATTGAGGAGCGCTCGCACTTATGAGATGCACCTTCGGAATTCCACTCATGCCTCGGCATCGAACTTTGGTACACCAACACCTCCATATTTGTTGATTGTGCTCATACATGTCATGCTCGATGGACATATCATACTCACCACAAGTTTGAACCTCATGCGTGGATTGACTCACATTGTGCTTGTCTTGTTGCATCTATTTCCATGTCATCCATGATATATGAGCTTGTGCATTTCCTTAGCAAATTTGTTGTGATCTTCCTTGATGGCATATTCATACATCATGATCATATTGCCCACCATCAATTGCATGATAACATATACATATTGAGCATCCATTGCCATGTTCATGCTTTTGATGCACCATCCCATTATGACATCATTTTGCACAATGGTAGAATTTGTCGCTTTGTGCACCATGCTAATTATCCCATGAATTCTTTGCATATCATTCTATATCATATTGATAAGCTTCATGCGCTTTGTCACGCACTATCCCTTCGCACGGACTCACGCTTAATTGATGGACACTTTGTGTGCGCTAACCATTGTATTTACAAGTGTACTTTGTGTTTGCTCATTTTGCATGTACCACATACCGGAGACACCTTGGAGTACTTGGATTGCGCAAGGCCTTCACCTACGTACCACTACAAGTCCGTCCACGACACCCGTTTCCATGGTGATGAGGATCACGATCTGAGGTCGGATCTTTCCCAAGGGGGGGATATGATGCGGAGCATCCCACGTTCATCCCCATGTACACTCCGGCTACTCTCCAAGCCCCAAGGATACATAAGATGAGACCTCGACTATGCGCCATCGGACACAAGGTGAATTCACTCCTCTTCGAACCGTCACTTTCCGCATATGAGACATGGCTACTACCTCATGCGTGGACCTTGTATACACTCAGGTACAACCAAGATGACCATGGAGAATCCAAGGACAAAGGCCAAGCATGGAAGAGAAGACGGAAGAAAGGAGAAGAAGAAGACGGAGCGGCTGTTGGAGACAGCCCGGACATCCGGACCGCCGTCCGGATCATCCGGGTCCAGCCGGATCATCCGGACCCTCCCCCGGATCATCCAGGTAACGGCGCCGAAGACAACAGAAGCTGCTCGACGAAGCCGGATCATCCGGACGGTCGCCCGGATCATCCGGACCCCCGACACCCGGATCATCCGGGCCACCATCCGGATCATCCGGACCCCGCCTGTGTGCGTGACTTGGGCTGAGCCCATGTACCCCTTCGCCCCCTAGCCTATATATAGGACCCCCTCTCCTCACTTTGAGACTTAGCATTGGATTAGCTCATATTTGTGTGAGAGCCTTTGCTCATCCACTCGGTTACTTCTCCTCGGAGATCAGGACCTCCTCGGAGAAGATCCCTCAGCGGATTCAAGACCCCTATCTAGGGAAGAACATCAAGGCCTCCTCTTGGAGATGAACGGTTCCTTTGTATCCTTACCCTAGTTGACTATGTATCTTGTGGATCTCATGTGTGTATGTTGATCTAGCACTTGTGTGATCGATTCCTTGTTGGTTGAGTGATTCTCTCTCGTCTTCCCCGTGTTTCCCCTTGTGCTTCCGCGTGTTCTTCGTGATTCCTCCGTAGGATCCACTCTAGACGTGAAAGATCGACGAATTAGGGTTCCACCCTACATCACATGTCTACCTGTTCCGTCTTACCAATGAGAGATCCCAAGCTCCAAGCTACCAAGAAGTGATTAATCGGTTTGCGCGGTGCACAATAGAGCCGTACCCAGACCTTCTCTAAAGGTGTACCCTCGGGCTCCTTCTGCTTGCCATGATAATGTTCGTACTCGGTACTGTTGCACATGCCAAATTTAAGGATATGCAACTGGTCCTCTTCAGTGGGAAAATCTTCCTTGTATGTCTGGTTCTCCAACTTGACAAGGTCCCACTGGTAGTTGTCTGGTACCAACTCCCCCAACTGCCGCACAATCTGTGCCTCTGTCATGATCCCATTAGTAACCTTGACAACTGCGGGAAAGGAACTCTCCATCACATGCTTCATAGGTGCCACATCCGGTGACTCAAAAAACATTAACTCCTGACAGCAAACCCCATAAATATTGACCATCGGCTTTGGGCCTGATAGGAGCGGGCACTTACCAGACATGTGCTGCGATCTACAACAATAATCACATAGCTCTGTGGTACACTCTACCACAAAATGTTCCGGCTCGCTGCATCTGTAACACGGTAACTTCTTCTTATTAAGAGCCCACTTGGATAATTTTTCACCATCGCGTTTGTCCGATCCCTTGTCAGAACCTCCGTCACCTACCTTTGCAGCCCCAGTGTTGGTCTCTGGAATGTTGACCGCTGCCAAAGCCCGGACTATGTCTACAACCACCTCGGGAAGAGCAGGTGAGGCCGTCTCCACCGGAGCAACTGGCTCGGCTTGGGCCGCAGCAGCCGCAACAACAGGCAGTGGTGGAGGTCACGGTGGAGGTGGGCGCCGACCCCCTCCTCTCCCACCACGGAAACCACGGTGACTTCCCCGGTTATACCTATTACTGGGGCCTGCAACCCCCTCGAGGAAGTTGCCTGGAGGTCCTTGGAAACCATGACCCGGGCCTCCACCATTGTACCAAGCATATCCGGCGCCACCTCCAGTAGACGAAGAACCGCGGTGCTGGCCTTCACCATACACGTCATAGCCGTCGTCGCCCCACTAGCCTCGATGCGGGTATCGCGTTCCAGCGTCTCCGTGGTGCTCCCGGCCGCCACCAGAGAAACCACCACGGCTGCGCGCTGCATTGTGATGCACATCCGCAGCAGCGCCTGGTGCCCGCGCGTCTCGCGGCGCCTCATGTTGCTCATTTGTTATGTTTACTCTGTGGATAGGGTATGCATTGCTCATTTGTTATAACGCTATCTTTTGGTCTTTATAAATCTGGATATCAACATATGTTAGCTGTCATGATTAATGATGCTTCATCTTTTATGTGTTTTTGTAATACTCCTGATGTTTGCATACAGTTGAGGTGACAAGACGTGTATATTGCTTTTGTTTTTCAGCCCTGATGAATATGCTGTCGATCAACCCTCACCTGGTGACAGACAAGGTCTACTTGCACAAGACAGCGAAGCACGCCATCAAATGCGGCGTCATCGATCAGTGGCTGGCCGCACGGGAGCGGGGATTCCTTCCCAGAGGGATAGCAGAACCAATCAGCCAACATGACGAAGTGAGGTTCATAACGGAGAGGGAATACCGTACCATCCCCGGCACCATGCAACCGGCAAACCCATCGAACAGCGAGCTTGCGCACGTGGAGTGAACGGAAGAATGTGTAAGAAGGAAGTCGACATCTATACACTACACGGCGTTTACGTGCTCTCAGTTGGAGTTGGTGTTCAGAAGGATTAGCTTAAAGATGCAGTTTCTCGCCTAGGTTCGCAACTGGAGTTAGTGTTCAGGAGGGTTAGTTTTAGACCTGCAGCTTTCTAGGCTGGTATGTTTTTGTTTTTCAGATAGAAGGAACACTAGTAGGAAGTTGATGAGGTCTGTGATTTCTAGCTGCTGCCCTGTACTAGTGTTCAAAGCCCTTGTGGGTTGTGAGCTGTGATGTGGTTCATTGTCCTAATAACATCCTATATATGAAATGCATGTGCCAGAATCGAAGTGATGACATACACTTTGTCTGTTCCTCCTACTTCAAAGCTCATGCCAGATACAGGATATAATTCTTACCCTCACCCAGTCATAAAGAACAGTGATAGTTAAGCTTCCACCAAATGCATCGGGGGCATATCTAGTACGACAGCATATACAGAGCACACCCATCTTAATTTGGATATAGCACGAATGTTCAACCAGGAACATAGGGAATCAGCGATGCACAATGGACCAAGTGACCTTCACCAGCATCTTATTGTCGCCGCAGGTGATCTTCTCTTCATCAACTTCATAGCCGCCGCGCTTCGGAGTGAACTCGACAGTGCTGACACCACCTGCAGCGACGGCAACAGTCAACAGCAGCGTCTCATCAACCGATACATTGACCACGCGGCGCGCTGTTTGCACGACTCCACCCTCACCAGCTGTCAGCATCCCAGCAAGTTTGCTATCATGTAGCATAATGTCACATGGAAAGCTGCTGGTGCGAGCGATGATTCTCCCATGGAAATTATCAGGTTCCGCCTCAAGGATCCTGACCTCAACGGTGCCCTCCACTGCCTTCCTTACAAACGTGTAGTTCAAATCCAATGTGCTGTGCATGCTGACAAGCTTTTCTGTTTGAACCTTGTATTTCGTTGGAAATGACAGTCTGGAGATGCCATTAATCTCCATTAAGCCTTTGCTAACCCTCTCGTCATTCACCTTTCTGCCGTTCACATCCTAACCTTCAGATCAACTTCAAAGATTATTGAATCAAATATCATCAGTCCTCTCTTCGGGCCAGTCAAAACCAACGGATCATTCTACAAAGCAAGTAATTTGAATAAACATGTACGGTGTTCATTTAGCTCCCTTTGTTTGAATGATAAAACAAGATTAATTTCCGTAGCATTCTGGTTTACTGCTAAAATTGTTTGATTTAAGGAAAATAATTGAAGTATTGGTGGTACTTAAAATCAACACTATATGGGTATACTAGTCTCTTCTTAGATACTTGGCATATACTTATGTCGCGATTACACTTGGGGTAAAACTGGAAAAAAGCTGTTGGAATTTACCAATTGGGGTTAAAACCAATAATACCTTGGAGCTGATGTTCTGGCAATCGTCCTTGGCACGCTGGAATAAGTAGACGCGTTTGCGATCCAGACTGTCCCTGGCTATGATGGTGCCGTAGACATTGAGCGGGTATCCATAGTCGGAGGAAGCGATATTGACCGAGACAATATTAGCCGAGTTACACATCCGGAACCCATCTTGGAAGGTCCTATTAGTATTGTGCATTGCACCAACAGGTGCTGCCAAACAAAAATGACCGAGGAATGAATCAAAATGTAGTCCTCCAAATTAGTTGTCCATCTATCTAGGCAGAGCTGGATGAAGTACTCAGTTAGGCAAAACATCATATAGTTTATTTTTACAGTAAGTAGACTTTATAAATTCAGAAGATCAGCCACAAAAATAGGTTGCCAAACTAAAAAAGAACTTGCATTGGACGGAATGGATGGGGACGAGAAGGTGGTGCTGACATTCCATGTGGAGGTCGAGCGTGGGGTGCTGGAAGCGGGTGAAGATGTGTTCGCCCTCCTTGGGGTCATAGTCGCTGAACCTGGGGTCCAGAGGGTTCGCCCACTTCTCTTCCTCCTCCTGTTGATGCAGTTTCTGCTTCTTCCGCAGCCGCGCGCTCGCCCTCCCCTCCTCTCTCGCCGTGGAAGAAGAAGAAGAACCGCCGCCGGCCATGGGGGAATCGAGTTCGGGTCGGGCTCGGGGCTCCTCCACAGGGGACTTATTGGATCGAGGAGTGTGGCGCTCGATCGGGTGTGAGATGGCCCAGGTACTATATAATGAAAGAGGGTCCGAGAGGCCCGTGGCCCGCTTCTTTCCGCTTTGAAAGAAGCCCAAGAGAAGAGTTTGTTTCTTTTCTTCTCGCAGATACGCAAACTTTGTGTATCATTCCATCGATAGAAGAAGATAGAGTGAGTACAAGAGGTGGTACAACAAATGACATGGATGCAAGAGGGCAGAGAGACCTGAGATGCTCGGCGTAAAATAGGAAAACACAACTAGACTCGCCATCCCCATAAGCAGTCCAAACCAACAAGGCAACAACAATACGGCCAAAATCTCCAAATCCAGAACCGAGGACGCCGCGAGCAAACAAGACAACGCCTTCACAAAAGAAGAATGGCACCAAGACGTCCGATCCGGATAACCGGACGTAGGGTTTCCTTTGATGCTCGAAGAGGGGCACAGATAACGGCCATGACAATGCCTTTAAAAGGGCATGGCACCCGCGGGTGTCACCGTTGCCAGCATAGGATGCAGAGGTTTTGACCTTGGCCAAATTCTGAGCAGTCACAACTCGTCGGAGCACAAATCGAAGAAGAGGAAGTCGGGCATAGGTTGGAACCACGACTGAAGAAAGGGGAGCCACACCCGTCACCAAAGAAGGCACCGGGCTCCGCCGGATGTGCGAGCTCTGGAGGAGGGTGAAGTTCGGTGGACGAGCAAATTGAGAGACAACGAGGATGTGAAGGTAGCCAGAGGGAGTGCAGATCGAGGTCAAGGGACGGTTCCTCAACTGCATAACGGTTAGCCTCACATGTTCTAAAAAGTCAATAGGAATAATAAAAGGTTTAACAAAAGGGTGGTGGTTGTCTCCAAGCCCCGCCTTACCCGGCCAAGGGACGAGCTCCCAGGTGGCGCACCACCACCAGATGGGAAGTAAAGGATGACTCTGCGGCCCAACAGGCAGCGAAATCATCTCTCCACGATGGACATCAACTAGGAGAGGACCAGCCTTTCAACGTAACCAGCACACACACACACACACACACACACCACAAGTGGGTGGATCGGATGTCAAAACGCCCCCTGCAAATGAGCCGACGCCCGAAACAAAAGCGTCTTGTAAGAGTGATTGGGTAACCCCAAAGTGTAAGGGTGAAGTAACCTAACAATAAGTATTCCCCTCAATGGAGAAACAAGATTTAGTGAACCAGAAGGATTTCTTCTAGCAAACAAAGTCACATGTACCTGGACATAAAACATAAGACACTCTTGCCCCCTAACGTTTCGAAAAAGTTGTCAAGTTTTTCGTCGTGATACTTACAAGGATAAATTGCACGTTATGGTAGGTACCGGTACAAGATAAAATAAAATAAAATGATACAACAAAGAATAATATTTTTGTAGATGTTTTCAGTACTAAAAAGTAGAACCCCGAGGACCTAGGAAATGGATGAGGTCTGACATTTCTAACTGCTACCATGTAGTAGTGTTCAAAGCCCTATGGTTTGTGAGTTGTGATGTGGTTCATTGTGTCCGACGGCGGCGGCGGAGGTACTTCCTCCCATCTCGGGTCCTTGGGTGGTGCAGGACGCTCCATCTCGAGGGTGTGATCCCGATCTGGATCGTGGTAGCGCTGATCTAGACCAAGCCTCCCTGCATGGACAACGACGACATGGCATCCGTCCGGCATCCCAACGGTGCCATTGGCGGTAGGGCAGGCGCAACCCTTCCTGATCTGGTTAGGAGGGCCCTAATCAGGGACGGCGGCCCCTGGGATGGCCTCCCTACCCGATGGCGCGGCATAGCGGGTGGTCTATCGGTGATCGGCCCAGGTGGCCGGCCATGCACTGGCGGGTTGGTGCCGCGGCTTGCTGCCCTAGCGGCCAACGGCGCCGAGCTGCTCCTTTCTCCAACCAACGTTGCGTGCACTCCATCTTATCAGACATGGTCGTGCTGGTAATCGGTTACCGGGTTGGGATGGAGCAGGAGGTTGGTATCCGCATTGGGATAATTCCCAGGTCGGCTCCTATCGGTCATGACGGCGACGACACCCGAGGGTGCCATTTTTCTTCATGGAGACATCGTTCAGATCTGCCCCACCTTTTCCCACATCACGGTCTCATGTGAAAACCTTAGGTCGGCGAAGGCGCTCTTGGCGTCGTGTCCTTCTTGAAGGCGTCGTCATGAGAGCTATGTGGCAATGGGCACCACTTGGGTACGTCCGCAGTTGCAGATGGTGTGCCCCTCTTCCTCTAGGTGGCAGTTATTCCGAGGGAAACCCTAGATTTGGGTCTTCCGGACCAAACGACGGAGACTTTCGTGCCATTCTCCCTCCTATGGGCAGTAGTGGTTCACTGGAGAGGCCAACAGGTGGAGCGGTGTTACATCGACCACATTGAAGACGGTGGGTCTCAGCGGCGTGGAGCAGTCGACTCTCAGTGTTGGACGTGGTTTGATCGAAGAGCGCACGCTGGTGTCGCTGTCTGTTGCCGTGGTGATGTCGACAGCAAATGGGACCGGTAGGATCTTTGCATGATTCCTCCGATGGTTGAAGATAACGACAGCGGATCGTAGAGCTTGCGCAGATGGTGCACATTATGGAACGCCTAGACCGGATGGTCTTAAGGCCACTGGATTAGATTTTGTCTAATATGCGGACAGGGGACATCCGTACATACTTGTAGGTGTAGCGACTTTGTTTGCCTAGAAGGTGGCTTCGGGTTGATCCTTGTGATCATTTTATCAAGCTATGTTGAATAATTAATAAAGATGGTTGTGTGAATCATGCTGAAGCAGAGGCTGGGGGTAATCCTTCTTTTCGAGAAAAAACTTGTTAGAAATCTTAACTCCCAATACATGATACCAAAGAGATCACCTGCCGTTCAATTCAAAGAGTTTAATGTACTAGCTTAGTTGTTGTTGGCTGTGTTATGCCTAACCTGGCCAAGTATTTCTGTTGTTTTGTTAACTGAAACGTCAGGAAATGTTATTGCAAAGCTCTCATCAATACATTTTCAAGACTCAAGTGTTGTAACAAAATCAAAGTGAAGCACATACACTTCAAAGCTCATACCAGATATATAATTCTTACCCATAAAAAGCACATACATATTTAGTACGACAGCATATACAGAGCACACACATCTTAAGTTGGATATAGCATGTTCAACCAGGAACGCACGGAATCAGCGATGCACAATGGACCAGGTGACCTTCACCAGCACACAATGGACCAAGTGACCTTCACCAGCATCTTATAGTCGCCGCAAGTGATTTTCTCTTCATCGTAGCTGCCACGCTTTGGAGTAAACTCAACAGTGCGGACACCACTGGTAGCAGCAGCAATGGTCAACAGGAGCGTCTCATCAATGGAGACGCTGACCACGCGGCGCGCTGTTTGCAGGATTCCACCGTCACCACCTGTCAGCATCCCAGCAAGTTCGCTACCATGTAGCATAATGTCACATGGAAAGCTGCTAGTGCGAGCGACGATTCTCCCATGGAAATCAACAGGTCCCTCGAGGATCCTCGCCTCAACGGTGCCCTCTACCGCATTCCTTACAAACGTGTAGCTCAGATCCAATGAGCTGTGCATGCTGACAAGCTCCTCGGTTTGAACCTGGTATTTCGGTGGATATGAGAGTCTTTTGATGCCATTAATCTCCATTAAGCCTTTGCTAACTCTCTCGTCATCCACCTTTCTGCCGTTCACGTCCTTGACCTTCAGATCAACTTCAAAGATTATTGAGTCACATATCATCAGTCCTCTCTTCGGGCCAGTCAAAACCAACACATCATTCTGCAAAGGAATTTTGAATAAGCACGGTGCTTACTTAGCTCTAGGTTAAACTGGAAAAATGCGGTTGGAATTTACGAATCGGGGTCAAAAGCAATAATACCTTGGAGCTGATGTTTTGGCAATCGTCCTGCCACGCTGGAATAAATAGACGCGTTGGCGATCCAGACTGTCCCTGGCTATGATGGTGCCGTAGACATTGAGCGGGTATCCATAGTCGGAGGAAACGACACTGACCGAGACAATATTTGCCGAGTTACAGAACAGGAACCCCTCCTCCGGGAAGATCCTGTTAGTGTTGTGCATCGCATCAACACGTGCTGCCAACAGAACAAGAAGAAGAAATTATGATTGAGGAACGAATCAAAATGCAGTCCTCAAAATTAGTTCTCCATGTATCTAGGAATAGGATGCAGCAGTGAAGTATAGTTTTTTTTTTTGACAGTAACTAGACTTCATAAGCCAAATGATTGTAAAAAAAACATCATGCAGTTAGACAAAACATGGGTTCATGCACATATAAACGGTACCTGGTCGAACTGTGCCGGACGATTGGCATTTAAATTCAGAGCAGACGCACAACTAGAAGTAGGCTGCCAAACTAAAAAGCTATGTAGGAGTAGCTAGCAGTGGATGGACAGGGCAATCGAAAGATAGGAATGGAGGGCGTACACTCGATGTGGAGGTCGAGCGTCGAGTGTTGGAAGCGGGTGAAGACGTAATCGTCTTCCTTGGGGTCGTAGTCGCTGAACCTTGGGTCCAGAGGGTTCGCCCCCTTCTCTTCCTCCTCCTGCTCCTGCTGCTTCCGCTTCTTCCGTGGCCGCGCGCTCGCCCTCCCCTCTGTCGCTGACGAAGACGAGGAATCGCCGCCGGCCATGGAGGAACCGATTCGGTCTCGAGTGTGGATCGGGTGTGGCGCTCGATTGGGTGCGAGACAGCCCAGATACTACTATATATCATGAAAAAGGGTCCAAGAGGCCCGTGGCCCGCTTCTTTCGCTTTGAAAGAAGCCCAAGAGGAGAGTTTGTTTTTTTCTCCGCAAATACGCAAAAGTTGCGTATCAGTCCATTGATAGAAGAAGTTAGAGTGAGTACAAGAGGTGGTACAACAAATGACATGGACGCCGAGGTTGGGCCCCGCATCGCTTTTGGATAAAGCATGCAGTCCTCCGTCAGTACCTGCTACTGCTCCGTCGGCTCCTACCGTCGCCCCCGTTCAAACTCTCCTGCTGACCGGTCTTCCCGCCAGCTCGCATGATCCGCTGCGGGTTCCTCCCTCTTTGAGCTCGCCACCTGGCGCTTCTGCCCTGGCCGAGGAGACTCCAGACCCTTCCCTGTCTCCTGCCCGGCAGGCTGTGTTGTCGCCTTCCCCAGATACCCCCTCGGATCTGCTTTTGGTTGGCGCTGCCCCCGTGCCTGACCCCACCGCCCCACTCCATGTGGAGGTTGATCGTGGAGTGTCGGAAGCGGGTGAAGATGTAATCACCTTCCTTGGGGTCGTAGTCGCTGAACCTTGGGTCCAGAAGGTTTGGCCCCTTCTCTTCCTCCTCCTGCTGCTTCGGCTTCTTCTGTGGCCGCGCGCTCGCCCTCCCCTCTCTCGCTGACGAAGAAGAGGAATCGCCGCCGGCCATGGAGGAATCAAGTTCGGGCTCGAGGCTCCCAGAGGAAGGATTATTGGATAGAGTGTGGCGCTCGATCGGGTGCGAGACGGTCCAGATACGATATCATGAAAAAGGGTCCGAGAGGCCCGTGGCCCGCTTCTTTCCGCTTTGAAAGAAGCCCAGGAGGTGAGTTCGTTTTTTTCCCCGCAAATATGCAAAAGTTGAGTATAAGTCCATTGATAGAAAAAGTTAGAGTGAGTACAAGAGGTGGTACAACAAATGACATGGACGCAAGAGGCATAAAGACATGAGATGCTCGACCTACACATAGGAAAACACAACTAAACTCGCCATCCCGATAAGCAGCCCAAACCAACAACAAGACAACCAAAATCTCCAAATCCATAACCAAGGATGCCGTGAGCAAATACGACAACGCCTTCACGAAGAAGAATGGCGCCAAGACGCCGCCGTCGTCCGATCCGGATAACCGGACCTAGGTTTCCCCCGATGCTCGAAGAGGGGCACTGATAACGGCCATGGTGGCGCCTTCAAGAAGGGCATGACACACGCAGGTGTTGCCGCTGCCAGCATAGGATGCAGAGATCTTGCCTTGGCCAGATTCTGAGCAATCCCAAGACTTCGGAGCACGAATGGAAGAAAAGGAAGTCGGGCATAGGCCGGAACCGCGACTGAAGAAAGGGGAGCCACGCCCGTCACAAAGAAGGCCTGGGGCACCGCCAGACGTGCGAGCTATGGAGGAGGGTGAGGTTGGGTGGCTGAGCAGAATGCGAGACGACGGTGATGTGACGGTGGCCGGAGACCCGGATGAGCCAGGATCTCGAAGGAAGCGCAGATCGAGGTCGTCGGGACTGGAGCAGTAGGAACGCCGGCGAGCCAAGGAGCTGGAAGGAGACACACCTCCCGAAGCATGCTGGAATCCAAGATGTTGTGTGATGGACGACCAACCAAGCGCACCGGCGGGGTGGTGGTGGTGCGGAGACGCGAGGAGCCAATGAGCCAAAGGAGCCGAAAAGAGCCCAGCTCCCGTCGTGCGCCGGTTCCATAGCCGTGCTGGTTGGCCATGGACGTCTTTGATGATGATCGTCGCAATGTCTTGCTGGATGCGATAGATGTCATTTCTGAGTTTTTCGCCCGGTTGGGCTGCTAAGGTTGCGGCCCATTTGCTAATATGGCCATTAGATGTAGATGGCATGCAAAGTTTTTGTTGATCCCATTTGAACTCCAGCATGCGATGGATGACGTAGAATCCATCCTTCTTACTTGTTGCCGGTTGCTAGATGCAGCAGAACTCAGTTTTATGGCCAAAACACCGTCGGTTGCCGGTCCTTTGTTTTTTATCTTGATGTGGCCACCCCAAAAACCGAAGCCTACGGGAGCATGATCCAGAACACCCTTGATGTGTGTGTAGTCTTTCTTGTCCGTGTTTTTGGACGAGTCCAAATAGAGAGCGTGAGAGACTTGCGGTTAAAGAACGATAAAGACAACGCGTCCCTCGCTACGCAAAATCAGTTAATTATGGGCAACAACACAAGTGACCTTGTCATTTTTGCAGAACAAAAGACTAAGAGCTTTACAAACTTATATAAGCATAATCAGTTAGTTAATTATGGGCGACAACACATGTGGCCTTGTAATTTTTGTAGCCAAGACCCTAAAGCCTTGGTTTTCTTGCAAACAAGGCCAAAATTTCGACAAGTTTCGACTAGAAATTTGGCAGCATAACATGTTGGGAGCAAGAGAATCATCATCTACAATAATGCTGTCTTATTGCTCATTCCAAAGTTCATTCAGTCAATACACTTTCAATATCATCATCCTACCAATTGAACTAAATGATTTCCACACCAAAAGTCAAACACAACTAATCCAAAATAAGCTCATGCATGGATCGAACACCTTCCACTACTAAATGAGCCGACGCCGAAACAAAGGCCATCCATCGCTCTTATTGAAATGACAATGATGTAGACAGTGACATATAACCATGATAAAGTGTAATCCCAAAGAAATGTACTCCCTCCGTTTCATAATGTAAGACACTCTTGGACACTAATGTAGCGTCAAAAAGCATATTACATTATTGGACGAAGGGGTTACAATGTAGTTGCAAATAGTACTCCCTCCGTCCCATAATGTAAGACACTTTTGTTCCGGCGTCGGCTCGTTTGCAGGGGGCGTTTTGACATCCGATCCACCCACTTGTGGTGCGTGCGTGCGTGCATGCGCGCGCGCGCGTGTGTGTTGGTTACGTTGAAAGGCTGGTCCTCTCCTAGTTGATGCCCATCGTGGAGAGATGATTTCGCTGTCTGTTGGGCCGCAGAGTCATCCTTACTTCCCATCTGGTGGTGGTGCGCCACCGGGGAGTTCATCCCTTGGCCGGGTAAGGCGTGGCTTGGAGACAACCACCACCCTTTTGTTAAACCTTATATTATTCCTATTGGCTTTTTAGAACATGTGAGGGCTAACCGTTATGCAGGTGAGGGAACCGTCCTTCCTAAATAGTGCTTTCTTGTAAGAGTGATTGGGTAACCCCAAAGTGTAAGGGTGAAGTAACCTAACAATAAATACTTAGTACGACATCTTTGGATACAGAGCACGCAGACGCATCTCCTTGTGGATATACTTAGCATGCATGTTCAACCAGGAACGCACGCACGGAATCAGCGATGCACAATGGACGGACCAGCTGAGCTTCACCAGCATCTTATAGTCGCCGCAAGTGATTTTGGAGTAAACCCATGGAAATAATCAACAGGTCCCTCCTCAAGGATCATCCTGACCTCAACGGTGCCCTCCACCACATTCCTTACAAATATGTAGTTCAAATCCAATGTGCTGTGCATGCTGACAAGTTTTTCGGTTTGAACCTCGTATTTCGGTGGATATGAGAGTCTTTTGATGCCATTAATCTCCATTATGCCTTTGCTAACTCTCTCGTCATCCACCTTTCTGCCATTCACATCCTTGACCTTCAGATCAACTTCAAAGATTATTGAATCGCATATCATCAGTCCTCTCTTCGGACCAGTCAAAACCAACGCATCATTCTGCGAATGAAGTAATTTGAATAAACACGGTGTTTACTTAGCTCTGTTTCAATGATAAAAGAAGGTTATCAGAATAGATTAATTGCAGTAGCATCCCGATTACTTCTAGAATTAATTGTACTATTGGTGGTATTTAAAATCAACACTAATTGTATGGGGACTAGTCTCTTCTTAGATGCTTGGCAAAATGCGAACAATTGATATTACCCGTCTACCAGGTTCATTATTAAAACAGGAGCAACATAGAAAACATAAAAACCTTTTTTTTCTTCTGAAAAACATATTATAGAATGAATGGTGTTCCTGCATGAATAAATTCCTATAACATGATGCAAACCACAAGCAACAACGAAGAGTTATTCACTTGACGAGTAACATGGATGTGTGCTTCTGTGGCCATGAGGAAACAAGTGCATATATATCGTGATTACACTTGGGGTAAAACTGGAAAAAAGCTGTTCGGATTTACCAATCAGGGTTGAAAACAATAATAATACCTTGGAGGTGATGTTCTGGCAACCGTCCACGCCATGTTGGAATAAATAGATGCGTTGGCGATTCATACAGTCCATGGCTATGATGGTGCGGAGGAAACGATACTGACGGAGACAATATTTGCCGAGTTATAGAACCCGAACCCCTCCTCTGGGATCATCCTGTTAGTATTGTGCATCGCACCAACAGGTGTTGCCAAACGAAGAGAAAGAATAAATTATGAATGAAGAGTGAATCAAAATGTAGTCCTCAAAATTTGTTCTCCATCTAGGTTGCCCTACATGTTTTATACTAAAGGCTACTCCCTCCGTCCACGAATAAGTGTACATTTAGCATTCAAAATTGTCCACAAAAGAGTCCACTTCTATCTTCTCAATGCACTTTAAAGTAGAAAAAAATGTTTCTCTCATCACACGGTAATAAGACCAATAACATTCAACACATTGGATCCTCACTTTTTACATACACTTAGCTCATTGGTGGTGGGGTAATTAAAGAGGAGAGAGATGATGGCTTACACCTTCCCAATGTATTTTTTATTCCACTTCATAATCTGTCCTAAAATTTCTATATGTACACTTATTCGTGGGCGGAGGGAGTAACTAGCTAGACGATTATTTTTCATTAGCAAATATAAAGCACATACATATATCAATGGATTGTTGAATTGAATATAGAATGTGAGAAGTATTTGACGTCAAATAGCATAATACAACATGTTAATGAATTGGTAACAAGGTCCTCATAAACATTGTATACATATTATATTTTTTATTTTCCTATAACTAATTCTCAACTAGAAACTACCATCAAGATATTTCTAAGACTATGCCTTTTAGTGATCTCTATGAATTTATGAAGACATTAAAGGAAATGTGTGAGATATATATATACTATGGTCATGCAAGTATTACAAAACTAATCTTTAGAAGCATGCAATTTTGTAGCTCTCTTTTAAACAACATTTATGGAGACTGGGCTTAATTACTTTTTCAAGGCGTAACGTATCTACCAATCTAATTATTACAAATATGGAATATTAGCACTACACATTCACAATTTTCAATTCTAGACACTAAAATTGTAGTATAAAGAATAACTTTATTACTATTTAGTATCATAATCTTATAGTTAATCATCATAAGTAAGTTCCAACTATATATATTGATACACAATTATTATCTGAAAACAAATGAGTTATAAATAAGTATAAAAATCTAGTATAAATATTTAATTTGTGAACAATTTCTAAAATGATTATAAATTCTCTAATGCTTACTTTAGATGAATCATATGTGGACATTATGCTGAGCATGTACTGAAAAATTCTTAAAAAATCTAGTACTCTCTGAAAAGGTAACACAACTCGTCAATAAAGAACGTTTAGTGAGCGACCCATGATAAACTGCTGTATTTTGAAAGATAACCTGAACCCCTAAACGGATGTTCGAGAAGTCGTCATGTAACTTATTGTACTTGTCAGAAAAAGTGAGAGATATCACAGTAGTTTCTTGGAGAATGTCATTCATATCCTCGTAATCATCACTAAAGATAAACCAATTGGCTTTTCTATGATACCCAATGGAATAAATAGTATAAAAAATAAAGGGCAACATAACAAGACCAAAGCTATCATGAACCAAACTAAGTAGAGTGAGATATTCAATTATAAAACCCTGCACACTTTAGCAAAGCGTGAACCTGTCCAATAAGACCATTTCCGTCAACATTAAGGTTTTACCAAATCTGCATGTTGTGGGTGATAATTACGGTGAGAAAATTCTAATAACTAATGGTAATAATCTTGAGGTCATCATCTAGCTGTAACTGAAATACGAAATAGTGCTACAAGAGCAAGGACAGGAAATTATATTCTACGAGAGAAGAATAACACTTTATTCACAGCAAACATTCACATGGTAGAAATCCTTCCCAACCTAGCATACCAAATTGTGTGATGTGTAGGGCTGGTCAAAACAGAATTAGATCTGAAGTGAGTCTAATTGCGACATTATTCATGGAGGCAGGGCACAGTTTGTTCCTATTCACACCTTTGGTATACATAATTTTGATGGCCTTTTGGGACTTGTTGGGATGATATTGTGGCTGACAAGAAATGAATACACCTATCAGTATTCATATAGCTATGTTATAAAAAATTGAGCTCCATCACTTGTGTTATTTATTTATCTAAATTTGGAGGATGGATAAGGTGGGGTATGATGCAACAACAATTGTTTAAACCTAATGATTTCTGTTTATTTTTAGCCAATTGAGGCTTGGAGTACCTAATATGAGGGTGTTGCTGAAATCTGACAATGACTACAATTTGGTTTTGGTTAATTTGACATTTATACAGAGGCGCTCTCACTCTGACAGCAACATTACTTATCAGAATATTGGTGTTAGTAAGTACTCTTCTTGAAGAGATTCGAATTCACCAAGAAGATAAGGAGGATTGGAGAGTAGGGCTTGGTATGGAAGTTGTTGGAAATATGCTCTAGTGGGAATAATATTTGTATTATTTATTTCCAAGTTTATAATTAAGTGTTTATATTTCAATGCTATAATCGTTATGATTACTGAATATGTGATTTAGAGGAAAACCGTAAGCACATGTAGAATAATAAACGGTAAACCTGATTCCTAGTATTGCCTTTAGGACTAGCACAAGTGTTGTATGATGATGAAGATGTTTTCCATATCATAGGAATGTTTAGTGAAACGAGGATGCCGGCAACATTTAGATTATGATGTTAGAAGAACTATCATATTGAATTGACCCAAGTTATTTGTTATACTTAGAGATGTTATCGTCACAAAGGAGGATGCATTATTTCCTTTGACCATGGGAGTATCGATTCACTTCATATTGGACAATACACTTTGGGGTTGCTCCGTGTCGTTTGTAACACGGTGATCAACGATAACTTACAGGTTTACCGGAAAGTATGACAAGAGGCTAGATAGCTCAAGAGTGGAATTTGCTCTTCCTATGATTGAGAGATATTCTTAGACCCTCTTGTTGTGAGGTATCCATTGTCGGGCCCGACTCAGGTGAATAGCTCATGGGTATACCAGAACACGACAACGAGAAAGAAAAATAAAACCACCAATGAGAAGACCGGCACGATGATTGTGTGTATCACTCAGGGGTGTACTTGGCCATAACTCAGGGCGGGCTGGGCCTAACAATTCCCGAACAGGAAACCTAGGGTCGGGCCCAACCGACCCAATTGTCAAGCCTAGTTTTCAGGCCCAAGCCGGAACGATCAGTCAAAAAACTCGTCGCTCTTCCATAAATTGCAAATAAGACAGGCCCAAGCCCGGTCTTGCCATCAGGCTCAAAATCTTGGCCCAGGACTCCTCCTCCCTCTAGGAGGCTAGGACGACGCAAGGGGAGGGAAACCCCTCCTCCAAGTCAGCCACCCCCTCCCTCCACCTACATATACTAGAGGATTTGACCCCCTAGGCACACACAAGTTCTATTGTTTGGGTGCCTCCTCTAGTTCTCTATTGTTCTAGTTCTAATTTAGAGTTGGTCTAGATTAGAGCTAGTTCTAGTTTTCTCTAATCCATAGAGAAGCCTGTGTGAGGTTCTCTTCTCCCTCATCTAGTTCTCCAGTGACATCAAGCTCTGGATGCTGAAGCGCTTCTGGATTGTGAAACTCGTACGTGTGCAATCCGTAAAGAGGTCGTGCTTTCGTTCTTTGGTTCGAGGTATCGTTTGTGAACGGTTTAAGGGACTTCATCAATGATCTACACCAACTCTTCTTCCGCTGCAACTCATAGTTGGTAACAATCTGACATAGTGATTTGGGTTCTTGATTGTGGGGCAAAACTTTTTTTTCTACTACATTTCTCGACAGTGTCATCATGAGCGGTTCTATGAGTAGATGCAAGTTACGATCCAGACCATATGTTATTGTGAGGGTATTGCACAAAGTGTTTAGTACTGAATATAGATCTATTGCTAGAAAGAATTAAGAACTAGATGAGTTCTAGAACTAGGTAAAATTGTGCAAGTAGAAGATAAGATCTATTGCAGGATAGTATCTTCGCTACATTTGAGAACCTAATTGTTTTCCCCCCAAATTAAAGGAGCATATCAAGAATTTATATGGAATAACTAGTTCAAACTTCAGAGGCTAAAGGTCTCTGCGTAATATCCCCTCAATTTTAGGTAAATCAAGTAGTTATTGTTTGTTTATTTTTAAATTGGACCTATGCTATATGTCTTAACAAAGATATGACCTTCTTATGCTTTTGCTGCATGCTAAGATGTTTTATTGTAATTCGTCACCTTTGGTAGAGCCGACTACACGGTCATCATTGTTAAAATCAATCGAGGTCTCCAAGAAATTTGGGGGGATAACATTCTTTGATCTTAATCTTCCAATGCCAATAGGGTCATCTAGGAAGGAGACCAAATCACTCATCAGGGAGGCATGGGAAGTTGCTGATATCATCGAAGCCACGAAGCAGGAACTCGAGTTCCTCTGCGGTACTAAACCATCTGGGAAGTCTGACACGAAAGACGAGAAATCTGAATTCGCACACGACAGCCTAGAAGTTGTTATGAAGATATGACATGACAATCTGAAGGTCCTCTTTGTGACCAAGGGGACCTCGAAGATACACTACTAGACAGAAAAACACAATGGCTCAGTTCGTGGGACAGAAGATGCGCTGATTACTCCTTTCATCAGTGAAATGTCACAATCAGGAGACACGATTGTTGCAGGTACCAAATATGACACATTTTTTCTCTTTATTACTTGTGCAGAATATGGCACTAATTTCACATCATCGAGAAAACATTAAGAATTGCTAGCACAATACTCGATACTTCCTATATCTACTGTGTGGATAAGGTATGCACTGCTCATTTGTCATAACGCTATTTTTTTGTCTTTCTAAATCTAGATATCAACATATGTTAGCTGACATGATTAATGGCGATTCACCTTTTATGTGTTTTTGTAATACTCCTCATGTTTGCGTGAACTAAATACAGTTGAGGTGACAAGATGTGTATATTGCCTTTTTTTCAGCCCTGGTGAATATGGTGTCGATCAACCCTCACCTGGTGACAGACAAGGTCTACTTGCACAAGACAGCAAAGCATGCCATCAAATGCGGCGTCATCAATCAGTGGCTGGCAGCGCGGGAGCAGGGATTCCTTCCCACGGGGATAGCAGAACCACTCAGCGAACATGAGGAAGCGAGGTTCCTCACGGAGAGGGCATACCGTACCATCCCTGATGCCATGCAACCCATTAACCCATCGGGCAGCGAGCTCGCGCACGTGGAGTGAATGGAAGAATGTGTAGGAAGGAAGTCGATATCTATACACTATGCTGCTCCTAGTGGGAGTTGGTGTTTAGAAGGATTAACTTAAACCCGCAGTTTCTACTCTCTTATGACACTGCAGGAAATTTTGTTTGTTTCATATAATCATCCAGTCCATGGTTTTCAATTTTAGTTTCAAAAAAAAATTCAGCACCAACCGAAATATCCACTTTAATTTAATTAAATATTTGAAATTTTTGGAAAATATTTTGAAAAATATTTGATTTCCTGTATACTTCTGAAATTGCTGAAATATTTTGGCCGAAACATAATAGTTCAGTGTCTACTGAAATTAATGAAATTCGGTGAGTTTCATTGAAATCTCACTGAAAATGAAAACCATGATCCAGTCAGACAAAATTTAGTTTCTCTTCGCCATATTGCTAAATGAGATTAGTAACAAAAGGACTGATTGTTAATACGGAGGCCTCCAATAGAGACATCCAAACACAGTGTTGGGGTAAAACCGGAAAGAAGTTGTTGGAATTTACTAGTTGGGGTTAAAAACAATAATAATACCTTGGAGCTGATGTTCTGGCAATCGTCCTTGCCACACTGGAATAAATAGAGGCGTTGGTGATCCAGACAGTCTCTGGCTATGATGGTGCCGTAGACATTGAGCGGGTATCCATAGTCGGAGGAAACGATACTGACCGAGACAATATTCGCCGAGTTACAGAACCCGAACCCCTCCTCAGGGAAGATCCTGTCAGTATTGTGCATCGCACCAACAGGTGCTGCCAAAAGAAGAGGAAGAATAAATCATGAATGAAGAATGAATCAAATGTAGTCCTCAAAATTAGTTGTCCATCTATCTAGGATGCAGCAGTGAGCTAGCAGAGCTGCACTACTCAGGCCTTGTACAATGGGAGGTGCTTAGAGAGATGCTTAGAAAAATGAATCAGGTTTTTCTGAAGCATCGGTGCATATTTCTACAGGAGAGACGCTTAGTTAAGCGCCTATCCTGTACAAATAAGCACCAGTGCTTAAGAAAAGCTTGGTTTATTTGTCTAAGCACCTCCCCTAAGCACCTTCCATCGTACAAGGCCTAAGTTATGCAAAACATCATATAGTTTTATTTTTGACAGTAACTAGACTTTATTTCTCAAATGATGGTCATAAAAACATCATATAGTTGGGGAAAACATGGGATTATGCACGCGCATATAAACTGTACCTGGTCAAACTGGGTTGCCAAACTAGGTTGCCAAACTAAAAAGCCTAGCAGTGGAGTAATCGAAAGATAAGAAGTGATGAGGCGTAGTGGCGTACACTCCATGTTGAGGTCGAGCGTGGAGTGCTGGAAGCGGGTGAAAACGTAATCGCCCTTCTAGAGGGTCGTAGTCACTGAACCTAGGATCTAGAGGGTTCGGCCCCTTCTCTTCCTCCTCCTCCTGCTGCTGCTGCTGCTTCTGCTTCTTCCGTGGCCGCGTGCTCGCCCTCCCCTCGCTCACCGTGGAAGAAGAGGAAGACTCGCCGCCGGCCATGGAGTTAGGGCTCCAAGGAACGAGTGGGGGTGGAAGGGGACGAGGAGGACCGACCTGCTCGATCGACCGGGTGTGATCGGGCGTACACTCCATGCTCGATCGACTCGTGTGATCGGTTTTGAACCTTTGGATCTGAAGACCAGGAAGCAATGCGAACCATTGATAGAGTCCATCCGATGGTGTAAAATGATGAGATTCGCAACTACAGTACTCCCTCCATCAAGAAGGAGGTAATATCATTAGTAGTCATAGAATTTGTGTTGGATATTCAGTTTCGTGCTAAAACTTATAAAATGCGGATTTGCGGTCATCTAACTTGTTGTTTGGCGCAAATACGGTGCTTTCTACTGTATCTGGGCATACACCTTGCCCGCATGGCATGCCAGCGTGGCAGCGGGTCCATATTTCAGTGGCTAGGGGTAAAAATTTCGGCATAACTTCCCTAGATTATCTTAATTACACAAAAAGCCTAAGTGAGACACACTTGTCAGTGAACAGTATAAGAAGAAAAAGGCACGCACACCAGGTGCACCAACACACCATCGCCTTTTGTTGAATTAGAAGGATAACTAACTCTATAACCCTACTATTAGAACACCTGGGCCTGCTAACTCAAATGGCTATGATCAGTGGAGCGCATTTTGTACGTTTGAATATTTTTAGAAATTTGTATGTAAATTATGATCTTAATAATGAAATATATTTATGGTTTACAATTTTTTGTATAATTTAAAGTAATCCAAATATTAGTAAAATTATAATTTGAAATATCCAAAAACTGTATTGCTCATAGATGAGCGATTATTTTAACATAAAAATAAGTGAGCCGTTAGGTCTCAAGCCCACGAGGCCGAGAGCAAAGACACCCTTCACGCTATATTGCCTATACATACATAAGATGATTAGTAAATCAAAAAGTTTAATATAAGTTTGAATATTAAATAAACATACACTCCCCTGTAAAGAAATATAAGACCGTTTGGTTCACTACTTTAGTGATCTAAACGCTATTATATATTATTTTTTACGTAGGGAGTATTTAGTAAAACATAAGTAATAGTATTATGTTCAAATATTTGTGTGTTAAAAATATTATACGTACAAACAACGATTAGTGAATGAAACATTTAAATATAAACCTATGTATTGTATTAGACATGACTGAATATTCATATCAACAATTTACATTTTAAATTATGAATATGTAATTACATGGAAAGTGAACTATACAAATGTGCATATAATTATTCAAATGTTTGAATAATTAAAATAATATTTTGGAGTGTAATTTTTGTAATATTGTTATTATTCTAAATTATATCAACATTTTATTAATTCATAAATATTTTTTAAATATATAAATATTATAAATAATGCAAGAACATTTTGGAAGTAATTTTTTCGTTTGTATTAACAAAATTTATAACACGAATATTTAAACATTATTGTTTTGTCCAAGATCATAATTTACACACTATCTACAATTTTCTAAAAAAAAAAAATCAAAGGTGCAAAATGGGCTGCACCGATCATAGGCTATTTGAGCTGACATGCCCACGTGTTTTAAAACATAGCTATAAGAGGAAGTACCCCTAAAAAGAAAAAAGCTATAAGAGGTAGTTATCCTTGTGACTTGTGAGGATCATGTAGACCAGGTGTGCGCATATTTTTCTGAAGGTTCGAGTACGGGCCCTGTTAAACGAATATTTATGGTTTTTTTCCTCTTATAGTTTTCACTGACAGATGGGTCTCATCTGGGCTTTTCTTCATATTTTTTTCAGGTAGTTATGTGAAATATTTACTCCAAGCGACTTATATGTGGGCCACTGCCATGCTGGCATGTCACACAGGCAAGATGTACGCCCAAAGCACCGTATTTGCACTACACGACAAGTTAGATGACCATAAATCCGTATTTTAAAAGTTTTATCACCAAACTAAACATTCAACATAAGTACTATGACTGTCCATGATATTACCTCTTAATATAAGACCATTTAGATCAGAGCTAGATCAGATTACCGGTAAAGGTAGTACAGTTTTCTAGAACTGTCGTAGATTATCAATGCTAGAAAAGTCCACCTGCTTGCTGATATCCATCCGTGCGCGTGGCTGGCCTGATGCTCATCTCTGACGCACACACTAGCAGCCGGTTCATGAGCGCCTGGTGTTCTCCTTTTACGTGGTTTTGACAAACAGTATGTTCATGTGTGTTTGGGCCGAGCCATGACCGACAGCAATATAAATTTTTCTGTGTGTTTGGGCCGGACGCATAGGAATATATCCGATTTTCCTGTGCACTAGTGCGGGCCCGACAGGAAAAGATACAAACGCACAGAAATATTCAGGTTTCTGGTAGTGGCAAGTCTTTAAGTCAATGGGCTGACCTATTGGACTACTTCATTGCCTCCTTTGCTGGATACAACGGAATTTTCCAACAATGTCCCAATCGATGACAATCACGACAACTTGAAAGTATATATTCAACGATCTTTTGTTAATGATATTTGGCAATGATATTTTGTTAGAATCAAATTTCAGAAGATCGATTTACGTCGGATATAAAAACTTCTGATTAATAGTCTAGGTTTTTTCCATCCGACCATCGGTAATAAATACAAACCACGAGGCAGTTCGTCGGAGAATGAAAAACATTGAATAACTTATGTACAAAATGGAACAAAGTTTTGAAATGTCCGAAGATCAAAATATGAGGGGCAACTGGTTTAAGCATGCAAAGCATGTACTACTTACTAGTATCATAAAAGTGTCTGAGATGCCCTTGAGCTGCTTTGATAGAAGCACAAAAAGACCCTAGCAAGCAGTGGCGTAGCCAGGTCTGGGCCACACCTCGGGCCAACCTTCTTAGCTACAGTAATTATGGCTGCTACAGTGGCAAAATTATCTACAACACACAATGGATTTGGTAGCCACGCCCAGGCCAAGGTCCCTGTTGCTTGGGGCCTGGCTTTGCCCCAGCCAGCAAGGATTGGTAGAGAAGTGTGTGTTCACAAAATGCCTCGCAACATATGTTGGCATCTTCCGTGTCGCTATACTCTTCGTCTCACCATGGGATCCCTCCTCACGATCTCCGCCTTCTCCCCATGAAATCTCTTCTCATCGACCCAATACATTGTATCTGGCTTCCTTACTTTGGTGATGCGGGTCATATTTCTCGTTCTTGCTTGGTAGAGGAATCGCTAGTTTGCCACAATGTGTTGGATCAGGAAGTATCGCTACAATGGGAATGTTTGCTAAGATGAAGGGTGTTAGTCTTCTCTTATAGCATGCGGTTTTCTTATCCCTACCCCTGCAGCATTGTCGGTATTTCAGTTGCAGCTAAACTATGACCCTTAGATTATGGTCCAGAATTACAGGAATCTGTTCACCATGTGCAATCATCAACCACATCACCAAGTTGGTCCATAGGGTGGGCAAAACAGGGCGACCACCCCGAGACTCGAAGTAAGGAGGCATGCCCACATACTAATTCTCTTATTAACCACTACACCACTAGTCCATAGTTATTATGTCCAAGAGACTAATAAATACCTAAAACATAATAGATCAAGTTTATCGGAGTATTAAGCCCACATCAGAAACTAATATGATATGTTGCTCCTACTTTAGTTGGATCATTTGTGTCTCTCATTTTAGTGCCCTACATCTTGTATACTAAAGGCTATCTAGCGGGATGTTCTGTTTCATTAGCAAATATAAAGCACATACATATATCAATGGATTGTTGAACCCAATGTAAATGTGAGAGACATTTGACTTGAAATAGGATAATACAACGTGTTAATGAATTGGTAACGAACTCCCCATAAACATTGTATATATTATATATATTTTTCCTATAACAATTATAAACTAGAAACTATCATCATGAAATTTCTAAGACTATGCAGTTTAGAGATCTCTACGAACTTATGCAGATATTCAAGAAAACATGTAGAGATATATACACTCTGTTCATGCAAGTATTACAAATTAATCTTTAGAAGGATTTAATTTTGTAGCTCTCTTTTTAACAACATGTAAGGAGACCAGGCTTAAATACCTTTTTAAGGCGTAATGTATCCACCAATGTAATTATTACAAATATTGGATATTAGCACTACACATCCACATGTTTCAATGAAAGACATTAAAATTCTAGCATAAAGAATAATTTTATTAATATTTAGTATCTTAATATTATAATTAATCATCATAAATAAGTTACAATAATATATATTAACTACAAATATTGTATGATAATGAATGGGTTATAAATAAATAAAAAAAATTAGTATAAATATTTAATTTATTTAGACTTGCTTCAGATCTAATTTCTTGACCAGAAATGCACACCACACATATTTGGAAATACTCAGCCGTGTAAAAAAATAGCCTATACAATTTTCTTGTCCCTACTCTTGCAACACTGTCCGATATTTCAGTTACAGAGTTATTATTTATGGAGGTAGGACGCGATTTGTTCCTCTTCCCGCCTTTGGTATACATACTTTCTGTGACCTTTTGGGACTTGTTGGGATGATATTGTAGCTGATAAGAATAGATACACTTATTTATATTAATATAGCTATGTCGTTCAAAATTGAGCCCCATCAGTTACATTATTTATTTCTCTAAATTCGGTGGATGAATAAGGTGGAGTATGATGCTACAACAAATGTATAAACCCGATGGTGTCTATTTATTCTTTTACCCAATTGAGATTTGGAGTACCTGATACGAGAGTTGTTTCTGAAACCTGACAGTGACTACAATTTGGTTTGGGATAATTTGACATTTACACAGCGGCATTCTCACTCTGACAGTAATTGTCAAAATATTGGTGAATTTGCCTGGAACTTATGCTGTTAGGAGCATTATTTATTTCTGTATTTCCTCGCTTGTTGGTTGTGACATATTAATCTGCTCAGTAACTTTCAATTCATTCATTTTATTGAGCATAGAAAAGGTATGCCAATGATACTATCGAAGTAATTGCCCTATTGATAGAAATTAATAAAATATTTTTTCATATTTAATATGTTAACTTCCCTTTCATGTTTAGTCTTAGAAGACATAACTCGAATAAAAAACCAAAGCTATACGTGTAATAATGGCATGGGCTTCTACAAATATGCAATGAGAACATGTTCACACTAAGTTCACACACTACTTTGACGGTTAGTTGCATTACATATTAACTTTTCCTGACCATTAGAATGTATGAGTCCTTGGGGCAGAAGAGTTCGGAGCAGGTCTCCAAGCTCACCAAAGCTCTCGAGAGTCTGAAGGAGGCCCGTGTTGATGCCCAGGGCGCTCGCCAGGAGATACAAGAGGCGAAGTAGATTGCGGGTGGTAAGGCCTTTATCATGCAGAGTAGATATAGTAGTAAGATGTATGTTTTACTGACCAGAGTTTGGAGTTCTTCAGGCGCCTTTGCTGATCTACCGAGGAGCATTTCGGATGCCGCCACATTCTTTCGAGCCGAAGAGGTGAGCTCGACGGAGAAGTTATTCTGGTCGCAGTCCCTGTCGTGGTTCTAAGTCTGACAGTAGTGTAGGGGGGGTACTAAGGAGAGGCAAGATCCTAGCTATGGAGTAGTTGTGCAGACAAGTGTTTTACGAGTTCAGGCCCTTCTCGGAAGAAGTAACAGCCCCACGTCTCGGAGCCCGGAGGCGGTCGACTGGATTATATGTGTGAGAGTTACAGGGGTGCGAACTCTTCTGCCGATGGAGGGGGGTGGCTTATATAAAGGATGCCAAGACCCCAGCCAGCCCACGTAGCAGAGGGTTAAAGTACATTAAGGTCCGGCGTTACTGGTAACGCCTTACATAAAGTGTCATCATGACCATAAAGACTACTTAATTACAGACCGTTTGGATTCGGAGTAGATCTTGAACTCCTGGTGGTCTAGTGAGTCTTCATGGTCGAGTGTCTTCAGGTTCGCCGAGTGTCTTCTAGTCCGTCGAGTGGAGTCCCTCTTGGTCGACTGGAAGACGGCTTCTTCTAAAAGATGTCCTCGGGGAGGGTACCTTGGACAGGTCCATGACCCTACCCTAGGTACATGACTTCATCATTAGCCCCCGAATGGATCGAGGTTTGAGTGAGGAAGGAGTTGGCAATCTTTCTGACCTGTTTCCTGGTGTTGTAAAGGTGTTTTGCTTTGGATCAATGACTTTCAAGTGAGAATGTCAACTTTCTTTCAGTCGCCTTGATCCATTCTTTATATCTGTCGAGTGAACTTTACGGACTTGGAGATTTCCGAGCGAAGGATCACAGGAGATCTTCCGTCTGACAAGTTGTCCTGCGGTTAGCGGATTTAGTGGGATCTGAATTTTGGGAAGCGCGCGAAGCGGAGAAGACCGCAGTACTCGGATGGGATAAGGCAGAGATGCCTCGATTCCCACGCCGCCTTTTTCGCCACGTATCGCCTGCGCGACTGTTTCGGGATTTGACAGGATTGCCCGGGCCTACCCGTTAGCCACTCGGAAGCGACTCCATATAAGGGACCGGGCGGAGGTTTTTGAACAGTGCTCCCTCATTTTCCCCTCCTTCGTCTCCAGATTCCTCCGCTGCGTTCGCCAACTGCTCAGCACCGCTGCTCCATTCCATCCTCGTCGGCGACAATGGTGAAGGAGAGGACGGCAGCTTTGGAGCGGGCTAAGAAGGCGACGGCGAAGGTGAAGGGGAGAGCGACCAGTCGGGGCGGATCCTCGTCGCGGTCCCGCCTGCCACAAGGTTGGATCCAGGGTGATTGGATCCGCTCGACCATCACCCAGAAGGATCTCGATGACCTGGCTAGCAAAGGCCTGATTGCGCACGGGGCGGCGAGGCTCCCGGGGACGGAGTGGCAGCCGCAGCCTCAGGAGGGTGAGTGTGTCCTCTTAGCGACTCATGTAGATCGTGGGTTCTCTCTGCCGCCGCATCTTTTCTTTCGAGGGTTTCTAAACTTCTTCGGGGCTCAGCTTCACCACTTCACACCCAATTCCATTGCCTATCTCGCCGCTTTCGTATCTTTGTGCGAAAACTTCTTGGGTTGTCGGCCGCACTGGGGCCTTTTCAAACACATATTCACTTGTCGCTCTCAGACGGTGAAAAAGGCCAACCCAAATGACGAGAGAACTCAGGTAATCCAGATGTGTGGGGGTCTTGGGGTCCAGATGAGGAGTAAGAGTGCTTTCCCAGCTATGACCCTTCCCGAGTCAGTCAGAGGGTGGCAGTCGACCTGGTTCTACTGCCAAGACCAGCCGACGCCAGGGCAGTCGACTGGGCTCCCTCCCTTTTCTATGAGTCGAGTGAACAAGCCATCCTCTCTGAAAGTAGTTCCGGAGGAGAAGGCTCAGGTTAAAATGTTGATGGAGGGTGTAGTCCAGCTTATTCGCGACGGTGTGACTGGCATGGATCTTCTGGAGGTTTTCCTTCGGCGGTGCATCCAGCCACTCCAGTACCGGGGCCACCCGATGTGGTTGTACTCTGGTACTGAAGACACCACTCGGGTCCACCCTGAGGAGGTTGACAATGCCACACTGGAGAGGTGGATGACTGCCATCACAGGGAACAAGGACAACTCTCATGGAGCCAGGAGGATCCCGCCACTCGACCAATCTTATGAGGCAGACAAGGTATGACCACTTTTCTCCGATTGTACTCATGTTCCGTCTGTTCTGTTTCGTCGCGGATCAGTCGATTGACTTTTGTCTTGCTTGTTGTCTTTCAGGAGACCACTGAGTTGTATTCGATGCCCAACGGGGCGCAAGCACAGGCCGAGGAGGAGGAAGGAAGTGGAGGCGAAAGTCAGGAGGAGTGGGAATAGGATGGTGATGAGGGTGACGAAGATGCAGGCTCCGATGAGGAGGAAGAGGAGGAGGAAGTTGTGCCTCCCCGTTCTGAAAGAAGGTCCAAGCTCGCCCACGACCCTGCGATCGAACGCGGCAAGGGAGTCATGCCTGCTGGGCAATCGACGAAACGCCCTCGGACGACTTCACCGGCGCCGACTGAGAAGGCGTCAAAGCAACCCCGAGCGGCCCCGACAAAACCGGCGAAGGCCCTACCGAAGATGAGGATGGAGATTCCGACTGTTTCTGGGTAACAACATAACTCATGTTTTTCCTTTTAACATGGATATATTCTTGGTCGACTCGATTGCTGACCGACTGATTTTTGAAATCGCAGTGCTGCTACTTCTAAAACTTCAGCCTGACATGAGGATCAAGAAATGGAAGATGCTACTACTTCTCATCCTGGTATGATCTGCGCAGTTTCGCTTTTGGTCGATTGGATCTTTATTTTTGACTTTGAACTTCTTCTGCAGCTCCACCTAGCGTTATCATCGATCTTGCTGACAATGACGATGAAGCGCCACTGAGGCCGAGGAGGAGCAGGAAGGCGACTGTTGGCAAGGCTGCTCAGGTTGTGTCAGCACCTGAACCACTGATTCCGGAGGGGAGCAATGTTGCTCGGGCTACCGTGTCCTTTGCGGAGCCGTTGATGGTTGACCGCCCTTCGTCGTCGAGTGCTGATCCACCTTCTCTCTTCTCCACGTACCATGTCCTGGAGGACCAAGCGAGCGCTGCCAAAGAAGCCATTCGTCAAGCAGGGATCATGATGGAGCAGGTGAAAGCGATCCGAACCGCCAGCCAAGCAGCTTATGACGCGAGTTCAGCTCTTCAGAGCAATGTTCAGGTTAGTTGAACACCGACTGAAAATCTTAATGTTTGTCATGCACCCACTGGGTGTGTCAATTGGAATGTCAGGATTAGTGGGGGCACGCTGAGTGCACCCACTGGGTGTAGTCCCCGAGACTACGGTGGACTGCTGGCAGTCGACTGTAGTCTTTGTGTCTTGAAATTTCTCACTTTTACTTGTTTCCCTCGAACTGGTCGAGTGGAATCATGGAACCGGTGGGGGCACGCTGAGTGCACCACTGGGTGTAGTCCCCGAGACCATGGTCGACTGCTGGCAGTCGGCTATTGTCTGAATAATTCTTCGTTTTTTTAGTCTAACTGCTGACAGTTAGCTGCTTTCGGTCGACTGATCGATCTGAGCCGGTAGAACCAGTGGGGGCACGCTGAGTGCACCCACTGGGTGTAGTCCCCGAGACTATAGTTGAATATTTTTGATGCGGCTGTAGTCTTAGAAACACTACGATTTTTCTCTTAGTCACTCGGAAGTGCTCTATCTTTGATGTCTGTCGACTGATTTTTCGCAGAAATCTTGCGACCTTGTTTCTCGTTATGCCGAGTTGGAGAACAAGCATATCCAGCTTGATCTTGATCTGAAGCTTGTCCAAGAGAACTTCACGAAGTCGAAGGAGGAGGCAAAAGGTATGTTTGGTGAGAATCTTGACGACTGTCTTTGCTTCTTGCCTGTCCCCGAGTCTGATCTTATTGTGATTTTGCAGATAAACTAAAGGATGCTCTGAAGAAGAAGGACCTTGACCTCGCTGAGGCGCAAAAAGCGGCTTCGGACAAGACAAAACTTGCGGAAGAGAAGTTGGCTTCCGTCAGCAAACTTGAAGAGGAAAACACTAATCTGAAAGCTGCTCTCGACGTGGCCAACCAGGAAGTCACTTGACTGAAGAATGACAAGATGGTCCTGAGCGACAAAGCTAGCGAACTGGTGGGAAAGAAGAATGACTTGGAGGCTTATCTGGGAGGACTCCCCAAGAAGCTATTCCTCATGCTTGAAGGTAACTCTTTGTATCTGACTGGTAATTTTTGACTTGCTGTAGGAACATTAGCTTATCCTTGAATCGTGTCCACAAAATTCTGCCAAAACTTTGAAGAGGAGACTAGTCGAGTGGAAACTGGCTTGGATCCTATCAACTCTCCAGTGAAAGATGAAGCCGCTATGAATGTGCTCCGCCTCGAGTCTCGCATTGCTGCAGTGGTCGACTACCTTGCAAGACTGAAGGCTGCAACGTCGCGCATCGACACATCACTCTGGCCAGAAGAAACACTCCAGAACGACCTCGAGTCTCTGATGACTCGACTGAACGAAGTTCCAAGTCGAGTGCAAGAATGGAAGAAGTCTTCTGCCAGGTGTGGTGCCGACGTTGCTCTGTCCTTAGTCCACGTCCACTGTAAGGAAGCGAGAGAAGACAAGCTGGTGTCTCTCAAGGTGGCCAATACTAGGAAGCATGACTTCCATTCTTTCATGGAGACCTTCATCGCTGCTGCCACTCGGATCGTAGACGGGATCGACCTGGACGAGTTTGTTGTGCTTTCCAGCCCTCCTCGGGAGGGGTAAAAAACTTTTACACTTGATGTCTTAAATTTGCCTCGGAATGCCGAGTGGTCTTGTAACCGATAAACTTTAACAGGCTTGGTGCCTGAGCACTTCTGGATCCGTAGGACGTTATCCAAACTTGGTTTGCCATTGAAATATGTCTGCTTCTGCTTTCGAACAACCATCCTCCTTGGGTTGGAATATATACTAGTGTGTGTGATGCTCTTTTGCAGGTAGGAACGAAGCACAAATTGCAATCGACTTGTACTCGTCATGTTTAGGCGAGTGCTGGGCTGCAGCCAAGCCTCCGAGTGGGAGATTTGTTCTCCACTCGACAGGATTTTCGAAACTTAGGCAAGCACTGGGCTGCAGCTAAGCCCCCCGAGTGAGAGGTTCGCTCTCCACTCGGTAGGATTTAGAAACTTAGGCAAGCACTGGGCTGCAGCTAAGCCCCCGAGTGGGAGGTTTGCTTTCCACTCGGTAGGATTTTTAGAAACTTAGGTGAGCACTGGGCTGCAGCTAAACCCCCGAGTGGGAGGTTTGTTCTCCACTCGGTAGGATTTTTAGAAACTTAGGCGAGCACTGGGCTGCAGCTAAGCCCCCGAGTGAGAGGTTTTCTC
>NC_057798.1:11100560-11137365 GCF_018294505.1 Triticum aestivum
CCACTCGGTAGGATTTTTAGAAACTTAGGCGAGCACTAGGCTGCAGCTAAGCCCCCGAGTGAGAGGTTTGCTCTCCACTCGGTAGGATTTTCGAAACTTAGGCGAGCACTGGGCTGCAGCTAAGCCCCCGAGTGAGAGGTTTGCTCTCCACTCGGTAGGATTTTCTAAACTTAGGCGAGCACTGGGCTGCAGCTAAGCCTCCGAGTGGAAGGCCGGTTTACCACTCGGTAGGGTTTTGTTTTAACTTAGGTGAGTACTTGGACTGCAGCTAAGCCTCCGAGTGGAAGGCTGGCTTACCACTCGGTAGGATTTGTTTAACTTAGGCGAGTACTTGGACTGCAGCTAAGCCTTCGAGTGGAAGGCTGGCTTACCACTCGGTAGGATTTTGTTTAAACTTAGGCAAAACGGATTCGCAACTAAGCCTCCGAGTGGAAGGCTGGCTTACCACTTGGTAGGATTTTGTTTAAACTTAGGCGAAATGGATTTGTAGCGAAGCATCCGAGTGGAAGGCTGACTTACCACTCGGTAGGATTTTTTTACAAACTTAGGCGAAATGGGTTCGCAGCTAAGCCACCCACTGGGGACTGATTTATGAGAACAAAAGTTATAAAAATCACTGAGAAAATTATGAAACTCTTGTCTTTGATGAATACACTACAGAAGTACTTTTATTACAACTCATCTGAGTGAAAACTTAAGTATAAAAGGGGCGGAGCAGATCCGCATTCCAGGCTCGTGGCTCGTCAATCTGGCGATCGACGTTGTAAAGGCGGTATGCTCCGTTGTGAAGAACTTTGGTAACAACGAAGGGGCCTTACCAAGTAGGGGCGAGTTTGTGCGGCTTCTGTTGGTCGACTTGGAGGACCAAGTCTCCTTCTTGGAAGGCTCGACTCTTCACGTTTGTGGCGTAGAATCGACGCAAGTCTTGCTGATAGATGGTCGATCGGATCATGGCCATCTCTCTTTCCTCTTCTAGGAGGTCGACTGCATCCTGCCGGGCTAGTTCTGCTTCGGCTTCAGAGTAGAGCTCGACTCGCGGCGCGTTGTGAAGCAGGTCGCTCGGCAGAACTGCTTCAGCTCCATAGACCAGAAAGAACGGAGTCCTCCCGGTCGACCGATTTGGAGTAGTCCTCAATCCCCAAAGAACTGAAGGAAGTTCGTCGACCCACGCGCCTGCTGCGTGCTTAATGTCGCGCATCAACCGAGGTTTCAGTCCTTTGAGAATCAGGCCGTTTGCTCTTTCTGCTTGTCCATTCGACTGAGGGTGGGCGACTGAAGCGTAGTCGACTCGTGTGCCTTGGGAAGCGCAGAAAGCTTTGAATTGATCGGAGTCGAAGTTTGACCCATTATCAGTGATGATACTATGCGGAACTCCATATCTGAATATTAATTCTCGGATGAAGTTGATGGCAGTGCCGGCATCAAGATTTTTAATGGGCTTGGCCTCGATCCACTTGGTGAACTTGTCGACTGCCACCAGTACATGGGTGAAGCCGCTCCTGCCAGTTCTCAGCGGTCCAACCATATCTAAACCCCAAACAATGAAAGGCCAGATGATCGGGATGGTCTTCAAGGCTGAGGAAGGTTTGTGTGACATGTTGGAGTAGAACTGACATCCTTCACACTTGTCGACTATCTCTTTCGCCATTTCATTTGCTCTGGGCCAGTAAAAACCCGCTTGGTATGCTTTAGCCATGATGGTCCGAGAGGACGCATGATGGCCACAGGTCCCCGAGTGGATGTCGTTGAGGATCATTGGACCTTCTTCCGGTGTTATGCATTTCTGGCTGACTCCAGTCATACTTTCTCTGTACAACTGTCCTCTCATGACAGTAAAGGCTTTGGATCGGTGGACGATCTCCCGAGCCTCTTCTTCATTCTCTGGGAGCTCTTTCCTCAGAATATAGGCGATATAGGGCACTGTCCAGTCGGGAGTGATGACCAGAACTTCCATGATTAGGTCGACCACAACTGGGATCTCGACTTCAGTCGGATCTGTGGCACTTTTCGGCTGCGGGGCTTCCTCAGTGAAAGGATCTTCTTGAACCGACGGTGTGTGAACATGCTCCAAAAACACGCCACACGGAATGGCTTCTCTTTTGGAACCTATCTTCGCCAAGTCATCGGCTGCTTGATTTTTCAGTCGGGGGACGTGATGGAGCTCTAATCCCTCAAATTTCTTCTCCAGCTTTCTGACTGCATTGCAGTAACCAGTCATGGTTGGGCTTGTGACGTCCCACTCCTTCATCACTTGGTTGACCACCAAATCCGAGTCACCGTAGACCATGAGGCGACGGACGTCGAGTGGAATGGCCATACGCAACCCGTACAAGAGTGCTTCGTATTCTGCTTCATTGTTGGAGGAATCAAAGTGAATCTGGAGTACATATCTGAGCTTATCTCCTCGGGGGGAAACCAACACTACCCCGGCACCGGAACCATTCAGCATTTTGGAGCCATCGAAGAACATAGTCCAGTGCTCCGAGTGAACTTGAGTCGGTAACTGCTGTTCAGTCCACTCGGCGAGGAAATCTGCTATTGCTTGGGACTTGATAGCTTTCTTTGCCTCAAATCTGATATCCAGGGGAAGGAGTTCAATCGCCCATTTTGCCACTCGACCAGTTGCGTCTCTGTTGTGCAGAATCTCTGATAAGGCGGCGTCGCTGACGACTGTGATGATATGGTCAGAGAAGTAGTGAGCAACTTTCTTTGTGGTCATATAAATCCCATATACAAGCTTCTGATAATGAGGGTATCGTTGCTTGGATGGGGTTAGGACTTCGTAAATGTAATATACTGGGCGCTGAACTTTGAAGGCTTTCCCTTCTTCTTCCCGCTCGACCGTAAGTACAGTACTGACGACTTGTCATGTGGCTGCAATGTAAAGCAGCAAAGGCTCTTTGCTGATCGGGGCAGCAAGCACCGGCTGGGTGGAAAGCAGGGTTTTTAGCTCTGCAAACGCTGCGTCAGCTTCAGGAGTCCACTTGAACTTGTCTGACTTCTTCATCAGTCGGTAAAGAGGCAATGCCTTCTCACCGAGACGAGAGATGAATCGACTTAAAGCGGCCAAGCAACCAGTAAGCTTTTGAACATCGTGCACACGCACAGGTCGTTTCATTCGGAGTACAGTGCCTACTTTCTCTGGGTTTGCATCGATTCCTCGTTCGGAAACGAGAAAACCGAGTAACTTTCCGCCAGGAATTCCGAATGTGCACTTGGATGGGTTAAGCTTGATATCGTACCTTCTGAGGTTGGCGAATGTTTCAGCGAGGTCAGTCAGCAGGTCGGAACCTTTCCGTGACTTGACCACAATGTCATCCATGTATGCTTCCACATTCCGACTGATTTGAGTGAGCAAACACTTCTGAGTCATCCTCATGAACGTGGCTCCGGCATTCTTGAGGCCGAATGGCATGGTGACATAACAGAAGCACCCGAATGGGGTGATGAAAGCTGTTTTGATCTCATCGGGTCCAAATAGACAGATCTGACGGTACCCGGAATAAGCGTCCAAGAAAGACAGTCGCTCACATCCCGCAGTCGAGTCGACTATTTGGTCGATGCGGGGAAGAGGAAAATGATCTTTCGGGCAGGCCCGATTGATATGCTTAAAATCGATGCACATGCGAAGTGAATTGTCCTTTTTGGGGACCATGACGACATTGGCGAGCCACTCGGAGTGGTAAATCTCTCGGATAAACTCTGCTGCTAGGAGCCGAGCCACTTCTTCGCCAATAGCCTTCCTTTTCTGGACGGCGGACCGTCGCAGATGTTCCTTCATGGGTTTTGCCTTTGAATCGACTCGCAGACGATGCTCAGCCAGTCCCCTGTGTACACCCGCATGTCAGAAGGTTTCCATGCAAAGATATCCCAGTTCTCACGGAGGAACTGGATGAGCGCTTCTTCCTATTTGGGGTCGAGTGTTGTGGAGATATGAGTTGGAGCAGCGTTGGGGTCGGTCGGGTGGGTGTGAACTGGTTTTGTCTCACCGGACGATTGGAACACTGATTCCATAGCAGGCTTTTTGGCTCGCAACAAATCACTCGGGTCCGCATTCCTCTGGTGTTCCTGCCACTCTTCTGCCACCATCTGAGTATTGGCGATCTTTGAGCCTTTCTGGAAGCACTATTCTGCCTTCTTGCGGTTACCAGTGACAGTGATCACGCCTTTAGGGCCAGGCATCTTTAGTTTGAGGTACACGTAACATGGTCGGGCCATAAAACGTGCATAAGCTGGCCTGCCCAAAATAGCATGGTAGGAACTCTGGAAATCCACAACCTCAAATGTCAGCTTCTCTTTGCGGAAATTCTTTGAATCCCCAAAATCCACATCAAGAGCAATCTGGCCGAGTGACGCGGCCTTCTTGCCAGGGATGACTCCATAGAAACTCATGTTGCTTGTGCTCAGTCTGGACATCGGAATGCCCATCCCTTTCAGTGTCTCAGCATACAGTATATTCAAACTGCTACCGCCATCCATCAACACTTTGGTCAGTCGAGTGCCCTCAACGACTGGGTCGACCACCAACGCTTGCCTCCCAGGGGTGGCTATGTGCGCCGGGTGATCAGATTGGTCGAATGTAATGGCAGTTTGAGACCACTTCAGATAATTGGGTGTTGACAGAGCAGCCATATTCACCTCTCGGTTTATAACTTTCAGTTGGGTTTTGCTCTCAACGTCAGCAAAAATCATCAGGGTGGAATTGACCTGTGGATATTCCTCGTCACTGTCCTCCTTGTCCTCAACCTTGTCTGACTCTTTTTCTTTGTCCTTGGACTGCTTCCCTTGGCCGATCCTCTTCCTCACCATTGGCATATTTGGTGGCTATTTCCATCAGTCGACTCAGAGACATGTCTCCGGTTTGACCGAATTTCAGGCTTAGCTCTCTGTATTTTACGCCCTCTTTGAAGGCGCAAACTGCCTGGTGATCAGATACATTCTCTACCGTGTGATGCAATGTGACCCATCTCTGGATGTAATCCCTCAGAGTCTCATTCGACTTCTCCACACAAGATTGCAGCTCTGTCAGTCCTGCTGGTCGCTTGCACGTTCCTTCGAACGTCCTGACAAACACTCGGGAGAGGTCTTCCCACGTGTAAATGCTGCTGGGTGTCAACTGATTCAGCCATGCTCTGGCTGACCCTTCCAACATAAGAGGTAGATGCTTCATGGCCACCTCGTCATTCCCGCCGCCGATCTGAACAGCCACTCGGTAGTCCTGAAGCCAAGTATCAGGCTTGGACTCACCATTGAACTTGCTGACTCCAGTCGCCAACCTGAAGTTCGGAGGAATCACCGCGGCTCTGATGGCTCTGGTGAAACACTCTGGTCCGGAGACATGCACTCGGCTGCTGGTGGGTACATCTCTGTCATTACCCTCTCTGTGGGCTCTGTTCCGGTCGACCAAACCTTGAACGATGATGGATCTCGCATCAAAGCCTGGTTCCCGGGGGTCGACTGGAATCCTTCGCCCGCCACTGTGTTGGCGTCTATCATCCTGCTGTCGAGGCACATATGATCCACCCCTTGGGGGAGGAGTGGGCACTCGACGTCGATCGTTGCAATCGAATCGGTTATCATACTGCTCATAGTTCCTGTACTGATCGTGCCGGTCGCCACGCCCTTCACGCCTCGGGGGCGATCTGGGGCTATGAGCCGACTGGACCGTATTCGCCGCCATGGATCTGCTGTGAATCCTGTTCCGCGACTGCGATACAGCTGAATTCTGATCTCCTGCTGCCCGGAGCAAATCCCTGATCCGCATCAAGCCTCTGCCAGCCTCTGACTGGGAAGGCTGAATCGACTCTGCTATACGGGTTGCAGCTGCTAAATTCTGAATCGGAGTTCGATATACCTGAGTCGGAGGTTTAAAGAGTTGGCGTCGACTGGAGTCTGGAATCCATTGCAGCGCGCGCTCGTTGAGTGCCCGCTGAAGGTTCTCCAGTCGAGTGCGCTCAGCCAGGTTGGCCAAGCGCGCGTCCTCTAAGGCGCGAGCCTCAAGGGTTTCTCCAACAATCGGAGTGTGAAGCGCATCCATGTTCCGGCGGCGAAGCTCTTCCCTCTGCTGCGAATTGAGGGTCTAGGGGAGGTATTCCTCATGGTCGTGCGACGGATCGCCTCTGCCGTTGCCTCCTTCGGTGCCAGGAAAGCCGGGGGGAACGTGCGGTCCGTTGACCATAAGGACCTCCGCTGCTGGATCACTACTGTCGCACTCGGATGCAGTCTCTGCGGAGCTAGTCGACATGTTGAACAGGCCGTAGAGAGATTCGTCGGGCTCGATTGCCGCGACTTGGGCGGTGGTCGACTGGCGAGCCACCGCGTGCCTCACCCACCGCTGAAGCCTCGACCGACGGGAGCGCTTACGCCGGCGGGAAGCTGGGAGGGAGGATGACACAAAAACCGGCCGATACTGAGTCGACGGTTGCCGCAGAAGGACGCTGCAGATGCATGCTCGAAAGTGCGTAGCTCCGCGGATCGGGAGCGCATCCACGTTGAGCGGAGCCTCCTGCAGCCAGGCAGAGTCGTCGGTAACGAACGTGAGCGCGCCGAGACGGATCTCGCGGCCCTCAACCAAAACTCCACCTGAAACCATGATAATGGGAATCGGAAAAATTGCATCTTCTCTAATAAGTCACTAAGACACCGGCCACACGGTGGGCGCCAACCGTCGTGGTTCTAAGTCTGACAGTAGTGTAGGGGGGGTACTAAGGAGAGGCAAGATCCTAGCTATGGAGTAGTTGTGCACACAAGTGTTTTACGAGTTCAGGCCCTTCTCGGAAGAAGTAACAGCCCTACGTCTCGGAGCCCGGAGGCGGTCGACTGGATTATATGTGTGAGAGTTACAGGGGTGCGAACCCTTCTGCCGATGGAGGGGGGTGGCTTATATAGAGGATGCCAAGACCCCAACCAGCCCACGTAGCAGAGGGTTAAAGTACATTAAGGTCCAGCGTTACTGGTAACGCCTTACATAAAGTGTCATCATGACCATAAAGACTACTTAATTACAGACCGGTTTGGATTCAGAGTAGATCTTGAACTCCTGGTGGTCGAGTGAGTCTTCATGGTCGAGTGTCTTCAGGTTCGTCGAGTGTCTTCTAGTCCGTCGAGTGGAGTCCCTCTTGGTCGACTGGAAGACGGCTTCTTTTAAAAGATGTCCTCGGGGAGGGTACCTTGGACAGGTCCATGACCCTACCCTAGGTACATGACTTCATCAGTCCCTGTTCAAGAATTCATCCGATTAACCAATTAACTTGCCAATTAATCCCTGCTCGTAGGGTCACCGAGTAGCCTATAAACCAATAAATCGTCCGATTAATTGATTAAATGGCAGATTAACTTGCTGATTAGCCAATTAATCCCCTACTCACCAGCCAACCAAGCAGCTACCAGTTAACGATTTCCTCAACAATGGTCACAATACCTTGCGCTAGAACTTCCCGTGGCTCTAAGCGACCAATTCAAGCAGCTGTCTGATACGTCTCCAACCTATCTATAATTTTTGATTTTTCCATGCTATTATATTACCTATTTTGGATGTTTATGGGCTTTATTATACACTTTTATATTATTTTTGGGACTAACCTATTAACCGGAGGCCCAACCCAAATTGTTGTTTTCTTGCCTATTTCAATGTTTCGAAGAAAAGGAATATCAAACAGAGTCCAAACGGAATGAAACCTTCAGGAGAGTTATTTTTGGAACGGAAACAATTCAGGAGACTTGGACTAGACGTCAGGGACGCTTCGAGGTGGCCATGAGGCAGGGAGGCGCGCCCTACCCCCTGGGCCCCCTACCCTCGTGGGCCCCTCGTGGCTCCCCTGACCGACTTTTTTTGCCTATATATATCCATATACCCTAAAAACATCGGGGAGCACAATAGATCGGGAGTTTTGCCGCTGCAAGCCTCTGTAGCCACCAAAAACCAATGGGGACCTTGTTCCGGCACCCTGCCGGAGGGGGGATCCCTCACCGGTGGCCATCTTCATCATCCCGGCGCTCTCCATGATGAGGAGTGAGTAGTTCACCCTCGGGGCTGAGGGTATGTACCAGTAGCTATGTGTTTGATCTCTCTCTCTCTCGTGTTCTTGAGGTGATACGAGCTTGATGTATCGCGAGCTTTGCTATTATAGTTGGATCCTATGATGTTTCTCCCCCTCTACTCTGTTGTGATAAATTGAGTTTTCCCTTTGAAGTTGTCTTGTCGGATTGAGTCTTTAAGGATTTGAGAACACTTGATGTATGTCTTGCCGTGCTTATCTGTGGTGACAATGGGATATTCATGTGATCTACTTTATGTATGTTTTGGTGATCAACTTGCGGGTTCAATGAACTTATGCATAGGGGTTGGCACACGTTTTCGTCTTGACTCTCCGGTAGAAACTTTGGGGTACTCTTTGAAGTACTTTGTGTTGGTTGAATAGATGAATCTTAGATTGTGTGATGCATATCATATAATCATGCCCATGGATACTTGAGGTGACATTGGAGTATCTAGGTGACATTAGGGTTTTGGTTGATTTGTGTCTTAAGGTGTTATTCTAGTACGAACTCTATGATAGATCGAACGAAAAGAATAGCTTAGTGTTATTTTACTACGGACTCTTGAATAGATCGATCAGGAAGGATAACTTTGAGGTGGTTTCATACCCTACAATAATCTCTTTGTTTGTTCTCTGCTATTAGTGACTTTGGAGTGACTCTTTGTTGCATGTTGAGGGATAGTTATATGATCCAGTTATGTTATTATAGTTGAGAGAACTTGCACTAGTGAAAGTATGAACCCTAGGCCTTGTTTCCTGGCATTGCAATACCATTTACGCTCACTTTTATCATTAGTTACCTTGCTGTTTTTATAATTTCAGATTACGAAAACCTATATCTATCATCCATATTGCACTTGTATCACCATCTCTTCGCCGAACTAGTGCACCTATACAATTTACCATTGTATTGGGTGTGTTGGGGACGCAAGAGACTCTTTGTTATTTGGTTGCAGGGTTGTTTGAGAGAGACCATCTTTTCCTACGCGTCCCACGGATTGATAAACCTTAGGTCATCCACTTGAGGGAGATTTGCTACTGTCCTACAAACCTCTGCACTTGGAGGCCCAACAACGTCTACAAGGAGAAGGTTGTGTACTAGACATCAAGCTCTTTTCTGGCGCCGTTGCCGGGGAGGTTAGTGCTTGAAGTGATATCTTTATATCTTGCAATCGAATCTTTTAGTTTCTTGTTTTATCACTAGTTTAGTTTATAAAATAAAACTACAAAAAATGGAATTAAGGTTGCCTCATATGCTTCATCTTTTAAATGTCTTTCGTGAAAATGATGGGAAGGAAAATTGTGCTCAAGTACTAGAAGAAGAATCACATAGAATGCTTGGCATAAAATATGTGAAAGATGAGCATGATTTCAATGTTGTTAGTATGAATTCTTTGAATACCCATGATGCTAATGATATGCAAAGCCACAAGCTTGGGGATGCTATGTTTCATGAAGATTATATGTTTAGTCCCCCAAGTTTTGATGAGAATAATTATTATGATGAAAGCGTGCCTCCTATTTATGATGATTGTATTGATGAAAGTGGGTTTGGAAGAGGGTCAACTTTAGGAAGTAATGATCCCACTATTTTGGAGGATGTTGAATATTATTGTGATAATTATGAAGGTGGATTTAAAGAGGTCATGACTTTATTTAGTGATGAATCCACTATTTCGAAAGAGGTTCCAATCTATTATGAGAACAAAGTTGCTATCTATGATGATTATTGTGATGACTTGTATGCTATTAAGAATACTGATAACCATGAAACTTGTCATCATGATTTTAATTTTCAATTGGATTATGCTTCACATGATAGTTATTTTGTTGAGTTTGCTCCCACTACTATTCATGAGAAGAAATTTGCTTATGTGGAGAGTAGTAAAATTTCTATGCAAGTAGATCATGAAAAGAATGCTTTATGTGCTGGTTATATTGTTGAATTCATTCATGATGCTACTGAAAATTATTATGAGGGAGGAATATATGCTTGTAGGAGTTGCAATGATATCATGTTTCCTCTCTATGTGCTTAAAGTTTTAAAGTTATTCTTGTTTTGCCTTCCTATGCTAGTTGATTATTGTTCCCATAAGTTGTTTGCTCACAAAATCCCTATGCATAGGAAGTGGGTTAGACTTAAATGTGTTAGTAATATTCTTCATGATTCTCTCTTTGTATTTCAATTTTTATCTTTTACGTGAGCATCATTGTCATCATCATGCCTAGCTAAAAAGGCATTAAAGAAAAGCGCTTGTTGGGAGACAACCCAATATTTACCTTTACTGTTTTTGTGTGTTCACATGATTATGCTACTGTAGTAATCATGCTTTATAGCTTTTGTTTCAATAAAGTGCCAAGTAAGACCATTAGGATAGCTTACGGTGATAGTTGTGTTGATCTTGTTGAAAATCAGAAACTTTTGCACCCAGTAAATTAGTTTTTATAATTCACCGAAACGTGATTTTGATCTGATTCTTTGTGATCTGGATTGGTACACACATTTCACAGGTTTTCCTAATTTGGTAGACTTTTTGGTGTTCCGGAAGTATACGTTTGATACAGATTATTACAGACTGTTCTGTTTTTGACAGATTCTGTTTTCGTTGTGTTGTTTGCTTATTTTGATGAATCTATGAGTAGTATCGGAGGGTATGAACCATAGAGAAGTTGTAATACAGTATATATTACACCAATATTAATTTAGAATGAGTTCACAACAGTAGCTAAGTGGTGGTTTTATTTTTTTATACTAACGGAGCTTATGAGTTTTCTGTTGAGTTTTCTGTTGTGAAGTTTTCAAGTTTTGGGTAAAGATTCGATGGACTATGGAATAAGGAGTGGCAAGAGCCTAAGTTTGGGGATGCACAAGGCACCCCAAGGTAATATTCAAGGACAACCAAGAGCCTAAGCTTGGGGATGCCCCGGATGGCATCCCCTCTTTCGTCTCCGTTCATCGGTAACTTTACTTGGAGCTATATTTTTATTCACCACATGATATGTGTTTTGCTTGGAGCGTCATTTTGTTTTGTTTTGTTTTGCTTGCTGTTTGAATAAAATACCAAGATCTGAAATTACTAAATGTTAGAGAATCTTCACATAGTTGCATAATTATTCGACTACTCATTGATCTTCACTTATATCTTTCGGAGTACTTTGTCATTTGCTCTAGTACTTCACTTATATCTTTTAAGAGCACGGTGGTGGTTTTATTTTGTAGAAATTTTTGAACTCTCATACTTCACTTATATTATTTTGAGAGTCTTTTAGAACAGCATGGTATTTGTTATGGTTATAAAATTGGTTCTAGAATGATGGGCATCCAAGTTGGGTATAATAAAAACTATCATAGAAAGTGCATTGAATACTATGATAAATTTGATACTTGATAATTGTTTTGAGATATAAAGGTGGTAATGTTAGAGTCATGCTAGTTGGGTAATTATGAAATTGAGAAATACTTGTGTTGAAGTTGGCAAGTCCCATAGCATGCACGTATGGTAAAAGTTGTGTAACAAATTTGTATCATGGGGTGCTCTTTTGATTGCCTTCCTTATGAGTGGAGGTCGGGATCGCGCGATGGTTAACTCCTACCAACCCTTCCCCTAGGAGCATGCGTAGTAGTACTTTGCTTCGAGGGCTAATATAACTTTTGCAATAAGTATATGAGTTCTTTATGACTAATGTGAGTCCATGGATTATACGCACTCTTACCCTTCCATCATTGCTAGCCTTTACGGTACCGTGCATTGCCCTTTCTCACCTTGAGAGTTGTTGCAAACTTCGCAGGTGTATCCAAACCTCATGATACGATATGCTCTATCACACATAAACCTCCTTATATATTCCTCAAAACGGCCACCATACCTACCTATTATGGCATTTCCATAGCCATTCCGAGATATATTGCCATGCAACTTTCCACCGTTCCGTTTGTTATGACACGTTCCATCATTGTCATATTGCTTTTGCATGATCATGTAGTTGACATCGTATTTGTGGCAAAGCCACCATGCATAATTTTCCATACATGTCACTCTTGATTCATTGCATATCCCGGTACACCGCCGGAGGCATTCATATAGAGTCATATCTTGTTCTAGTATCGAGTTGTAATTCATGAATTGTAAGTAAATAGAAGTGTGATGATCATCATTATTAGAGCATTGTCCCTTAATAAAAAAAGGAAAGGCCAAATAAAAAAAGTGAAAGGACAAAAAAAAGAAAGGCCAAAAAAGGCCAAAAAAAGGGGGGACAATGTTACTATCTTTTTCCACACTTGTGCTTCAAAGTAGCACAATGATCTTTATGATAGAGAGTCTCTTATTTTGTCACTTTCATATACTAGTGGGAATTTTTCATTATAGAACTTGGCTTGTATATTCCAACAATGGGCTTCCTCAAAATGCCCTAGGTCTTCGTGAGCAAGCAAGTTGGATGCACACCCACTTAGTTTCTTTTGTTGAGCTTTCATATATTTATAGCTCTAGTGCATCCGTTGCATGGCAATCCGTACTCCTCATGTTGACATCAATTGATGGGCATCCCCATAGCTCATTGATTAGACTCGTAAATGTGAGACTTTGTCCTTTTTTGTCTTCTCCACACAACCTCCATCATCATATTCTATTCCACCCATAGTGCTATATCTATGGCTTACGCTCATGTATTGCGTGAGAGTTGAAAAAAGCTGAAGCGCGTTAAAAAGTATGAACCAATTGCTTGGCTATAACCGTGGTTGTGCATAATGGGAGTATTTTGTGTGACGAAAATGAAACATAGCCTAACTATATGATTTTGTAGGGATAGGTTTTCTTTGGCTATGTTATTTGGATAAGACATGATTACTTGTTAGTATGCTTGAAGTATTACTATTTTTATGTTAATATGAACTTTTATCTTGAACCATTTGGATCTGAACATTCATGCCACAATAAAGAAAATTACATTGAGAAATATGCTAGGTAGCATTCCATATCAAAAATTATGTTTTTATCATTTACCTACTCGAGGACGAGCAGGAATTAAGCTTGGGGATGCTTGACACGTCTCCAACGCATCTATAATTTTTGATTGTTCCATGCTATTATATTACCTGTTTTCGATGTTTATGGGCTTTATTATACACTTTTATACTATTTTTGGGAGTAACCTTTTAACCGGAGGCCCAACCCAAATTGTTGTTTTCTTGCCTATTTCAATGTTTTCGAGAAAAGGAATATCAAACGGAGTCCAAATGGAATGAAACCTTCGGGAGAGTTATTTTTGGAACGGAAGCAATCAAGGAGACTTGGAGTAGACGTCAGGGATGCTTCGACGTGGCCACGAGGCAGGGAGGTGCTCCCTACCCCTTGGGCGCGCCTCCCACCCTCGTGGGCCCCTCGTGGCTCACCTGACCGACTTCTTTCGCCTATATATATCCATATACTCGAAAAACATCGGGGAGCACAATGGATCGGGAGTTCCACCGCCGCAAGCCTCTGTAGCCACCAAAAACCAATCGGGACCCTATTCCGGCACCCTGCCGGAGGGGGGATCCCTCATCGGTGGCCATCTTCATCATCCCGGCGCTCTCCGTAATGAGGAGGGAGTAGTTCACCCTCAGGGCCGAGGGTATGTACCAGTAGCTATGTGTTTGATATCTCTCTGTCTCGTGTTCTTGAGGTGATACGATATTGATGTATCGCGAGCTTTGCTATTATATTTGGATCTTATGATGTTTCTCCCCCTCTACTCTCTTGTGATGAATTGAGTTTTCCCTTTGAAGTTGTCTTGTCGGATTGAGTCTTTAAGGATTTGAGAACACTTGATGTATGTCTTCATGTGCTTACCTGTGGTGACAATGGGATATTCACGTGATCTACTTGATGTATGTTTTTGTGATCAACTTGCGGGTTCAATGAACTTATGCATAGGGGTTGGCACACGTTTTCATCTTGACTCTCCGGTAGAAACTTTGGGGCACTCTTTGAAGTACTTTGTGTTGGTTGAATAGATGAATCTGAGATTGTGTGATGCATATCGTATAATCATGCCCATGGATACTTGAGGTGACATTGGAGTATCTAGGTGACTTAGGGTTTTGGTTGATTTATGTCTTAACGTGTTATTCTAGTACGAACTCTATGATAGATCGAACGGAAAGAATAGCTTCATGTTATTTTACTACGGACTCTTGAATAGATCAATCAGAAAGGATAACTTTGAGGTGGTTGCGCACCCTACAATAATCTCTTTGTTTGTTCTCCGCTATTAGTGACTTTGGAGTGACTCTTTGTTGCATGTTGAGGGATAGTTATATGATCCAGTTATGTTATTATTGTTGAGAGAACTTGCACTAGTGAAAGTATGAACCCTAGGCCTTGTTTCCTAGCATTGCAATACCATTTACGCTCACTTTTATCATTAGTTACCTTGCGGTTTTTATAATTTCAGATTACAAAAACCTATATCTATCATCCATATTGCACCTGTATCACCATCTCTTCGCCGAACTAGTGCACCTATACAATTTACCATTGTATTGGGTGTATTGGGGACATAAGAGACTCTTTGTTATTTGGTTGTAGGGTTGTTTGAGAAAGACCATCTTCATCCTATGCCTCGCACGGATTGATAAACCTTAGGTCATCCACTTGAGGGAAATATTCTACTGTCCTACAAACCTCTGCACTTGGAGGCCCAACAACGTCTACAAGAAGAAGGTTGTGTAGTAGACATCACTGTCCAAGCTGCACAGGGTGGCCAGACTGCCCATGAAGGATTTTATAATCCCCTTGTGGTCAGTCGATCCCATCCCGAATAGTCACTTCGGACTCGTGCAATGGCTAGTGGAGTCGCTTCCTCGGATCGATACCCTCAAGTGGTGGTACTGTATTGAGAGTGTTCGGATGGCCTTTGCCCGTGTCAATGTGTATTGGGCAAAGATGAAGGTCGCCGACATTGCTACAACAGGGTCGCCTGAAGGGAAGGAGCACCGGCGACCGGAGAATTATTTTGACGAGGTCCTCGAGGGAGCCCGCCTTGTGGAGGGGCAGTGTTCTAAGGATGTCATCTTTTAGTAGTTGAGTCCGGTTTGTAAGAGTCATGTAATGAACTCATTGTGTATGATATCTATGATTTAGTTTATCCTCCTATTTTGCTGTTTATATGTCTGAAAGTTTACCAGTCGTCAGCTTCAACCCCCATGTAAATATTACAGGGGTGTTCGTTATCGCATGACCGCACTTAATCCAATGTCTTGGTCCAATGTAGGAGGCATCTTGCGAGGTTAACTAGGCAATCATATTATGCGGCTTTAGTACTTTTACTTAGCTATAAGAGTCCATTGGTGGCGCTAAGTACTAGCCCCTTGTTGCATGATCGTCGAGTCGGAGTACGGCACCTTTACAACGGGGCTGGTCGAAAACCCAGCCTCTCGTATAACACGGCATAAATCGCGAGCGATTCACAGTGTAACACTAAGTCATTGGATCGTTGACCCGCTCTCGCTTACCGTGACAGTCAGTTTTCGACTTTCTCTACTGAGGTATTTGACCGGACTAACCGGAAATACAATCACAGTAGTTCTCTGATACGTCTCTGTCGTATCTACTTTTCCAAACACTTTTGCCCTTGTTTTGGACTCTAACTTGCATGATTTGAATAGAACTAACCCGAACTAACGTTGTTTTCAGCAGAACTGCCATGGTGTTATTTTTGTGCATAAATAAAAATTCTCGGAATGACCTGAAAATCCACGGAGCAACTTTTCAAAATTAATAAAAAATACTGGCGAAAGAATTAGTGTCAGGGGGCCCACGCCCTGTCCACGAGGTGGGGGGGGGCCCTCCCCTAGGGTGCGCCCCCTGCCTCGTGGGCCCCCTGGACATCCATCGACCTCAACTCTGACTCCATATATTTGCTTTCGCGGAGAAAAAAATCAGAGAGAAAGTTTCATCACGTTTTACGATACGGAGCCGCCGCAAGCCCTAATCTCTCTCGGGAAGGCTGATCTGGAGTCCGTTCGGGGCTCCGGTGAGGGGGATTCGTCGCCGTCGTTATCATCAACCATCCTCCATCACCAATTTCATGATGCTCACCGCCATGCATGAGTAATTCCATCATAGGCTTGCTGTATGGTGATGGGTTGGATGAGATTTACCATGTAATCAAGTTAGGTTTGTTAGGATTTGATCCCTAGTATCCACTATGTTCTGAGATTGATGTTGCTATGACTTTGGTATGCTTAATCCTTGTCACTAGGGCCCGAGTGCCATGATTTCAGATCTGAACCTATTATGTTTTCATGAATATATGTGAGTTCTTGGTCCTATCTTGCAAGTCTATAGTCACCTATTATGTGTTATGATCGGACAACCCCGAAGTGACAATAATTGGGATACTTCTCGGTGATGACCGTAGTTTTAGGAGTTCATGTATTCACTATGTGTTAATGCTTTGGTCCGGTACTCTATTAAAAGGAGGCATTAATATCCCTTAGTTTCCACTAGGACCCCATTGCCGCGGGAGGTTAGGACAAAAGATGTCATGCAAGTTCTTTTCCATAAGCATGTATGACTATATTCGGAATACATGCCTACATTACATTGATGAATTGGAGCTAGTTCTGTATCACCCTATGTTATAACTATTACATGAGGAATCGCATCTGACATAATTATCCATCACTGATCCAATGCCTACGAGCTTTTCACATATTGTGCTTTGCTTATTTACTTTACCGTTGCTACTGTTACAATTACTACAAAACTGCTACTTTTACCTTTGCCACTGCTACCGTTACTTCCATACTACTTTGCTTCGAAATACTTTGCTGCAGATATTAAGTTATCCAGGTGTGGTTGAATTGACAACTCAACTGCTAATACTTGAGAATATTCTTTGGCTCCCCTTGTGTCGAATCAATAAATTTGGGTTGAATACTCTACCCTCGTAAACTGTTGCGATACCCAATACTTGTGGGTTATCAAGACTATTTTCTGGCGTCGTTGCCGGGGAGCATAGCTCTATGCTTTGAGTCACTTCAGATTTATATCTGCTGATCACTATGATGAACTTGAAAGACGAAAGAACTAAGATTTATCCCTCAACTACGAGGGGAGGTAAGGAACTGCCATCTAGCTCTGCACTAGATTCTCCTTCTGTTATGAGTAAGCTTGCGACACATAAACCTGCTTCTGCTATTAATTCTGATATGTCACATGTTATTGATGATGCCAGTTGATACGTCTCCAACGTATCTATAATTTTTGATTGTTCCATGCTATTATATTACCCGTTTTGGATGTTTATGGGATTTACTTTACACTTTTATATCATTTTTGGGACTAACCTACTAACCGGAGGCCCAACCTGAATTGCTGTTTTTTTTGCCTATTTCAATGTTTTGAAGAAAAGAAATATCAAACGGAGTCCAAATGCGATGAAACCTTCGGGAGCGATCTTTTTGGAACAAATGCAAACCTGGAGACTTGGAGTGGACGTCAAGCAACAACCGAGGCGGCCACGAGGGTGCCCGGCGTGCCCCCTACAGGTGGGCGCGCCCCCACCCTCGTGGGCCCCTCGAGCGTCCACCGAGCTACTTCTTCCTCCTATATATACCTATGTACCCTGAAACCATCGAGGAGCACCACGAAAACCTAATTCCACCGCCGCAACCTTCTGTATCCGCAAGATCCCATCTTGGACCCTTCGTCGGCGCTCCGCCGGAGGGGGAATCGACCATGGATGGCCTCTACATCATCTCCAAGGCCCTTCCGATGAGTTGTGAGTAGTTTACCACAGACCTTCGGGTCCATAGTTATTAGCTAGATGGCTTCTTCTCTCTCTTTGAATCTCAATACAAAGTTCTCCTCGATCTTCTTGGAGATCTATTCGATGTAACTCTTTTTGCGGTGTGTTTGTCGAGATCCGATGAATTGTGGGTTTATGATCAAGTTTATCTATGAGAAATATTTGAATCTCCCCTGAATTCTTTTATGTGTGATTAAGTTATCCTTGCAAGTCTCTTCGAATTATCAGTTTGGTTTGGCCTACTAGATTGATCTTTCTTGCAATGGGAGAAATGCTTAGCTTTGGGTTCAATCTTGTGGTGTCCTTTCCCAGTGACGGCAGGGGCAACAAGGCATGTATTGTATTGTTGCCATCGAGGATAAAAAGATGGGGTTTATATCATATTGCATGAGTTTATCCCTCTACATCATGTCGTCTTTCTTAATGCGTTACTCTGTTCTTATGAACTTAATACTCTAGATGCATGCTGGATAGCGGTCAATGTGTGGAGTAATAGTAGTAGATGCAGGCAGGAGTCGGTCTACTTGTCACGGACGTGATGCCATATACATGATCATGCCTAGATAATCTCATAACTATGCGCTATTCTATCAATTGCTCGACAGTAATTCATTCACCCACCGTAATACTTATGCTATCTTGAGAGAAGCCACTAGTGAAACCTATGGCCCCAGGGTCTATCTTTTATCATATAAGCTTTCAATCTACTTTTATTTGCATATTTACTTTTCCAATCTATATCATAAAAATACCAAAAATATTTATCTTATCATATTATCTCTATCAGATCTCACTTTCGCAAGTGACCGTGAAGGGATTGACAACCCATTTATTGCATTGGTTGCGAGGTTCTTGCTTGTTTGTGTAGGTGCTTGGGACTTCTGAGGAGCCTCCTATGGGATTGATACCTTGCTTTTCAAAAACTGAGGGAAATACTTATGCTACTTTGCTACATCACCCTTTCCTCTTCAAGGAAAACCAACGCAAGCGCAAGACGTAGCAAGAAGGATTTCTGGCACCGTTGCCAGGAGGTCTTCGCTCAAGCCAAGACATACCAAGTACACATCACAAACTCATCTCCCTCGCATTACATTATTTGCCATTTGCCTCTCGTTTTCCTTTCTCCCACTTCACCCTTGCCATTTTCTGGCACCGTTGCCGGGAGGTCTTCGCTCAAGTCAAGACATACCAAGTACACATCACAAACTCATCTCCCTCGCATTACATTATTTGCCATTTGCCTCTCGTTTTCCTCTCTCCCACTTCACCCTTGCCGTTTTATTTGCCCTCTCTTTCCCAATCTCCTCTCTCGTTCGCTTGCCTTTTGTGTGCTCGTCGCTATGGCTAGTCCTCCTATTATCATTAATACTCCCGATCATGAGGTTCTCAATTTTAAACAAAGGGAGGGAGAAAATTTAAAAGATGCTTGGCATAGAATTTGCGATGCTCAAAATAGATATACTAGGAAGCAATCTACTTCTGTTCTTCTTCGCAATTTTGATGTAGGCATTACTCCTTGGAATATATATATTCTTGATACCATTACCGGAGGAAATTTCTTGGGTAGCCATACCTTTGATGCTTATAATGCCATGTTAGATTTGTTTGGTCCACCCTCTTTTGTTAATAGAACTATTTTAACATTGGTACATATGATGCAAAGGCTTGAAATTATTGAAAATAGAGTTTCCACTGTTGAGTTAATTGAAAATTTGATAAAAAGATCCACAATCAAATTACCCAATATGGATCTAGGGTTCGAGTTACCTTGAAATTTTTTAAAGAAAAAGAACCTATAGTTAATGAAAGAATAGATCTAGATTCTAGAAGAATTGGTAAACTGGAGGACATTATCACCAACTTAGGGTCTGCCTTTTATTCTATGAAAAATACCCCAACTCCTCCTACCAAAATTGCCAAGGTCATGTATGTTCCTAAAAATAAGGGTGATTCTTCTAGTAAAGGAAGTGCCGATCTCAAATCGATAAGTGTTCATCCCAATTTTCTTGCTATCATTAGGGAACCTTTTGCTACAAACGCACTTCTTGATTTCTTGCCTAGGAGCTTAATCATTTCTAAAAATAAAGAAACTCCTAAGGATTATAAGTGCTCCATTGGAGAATTGAGTGCCAAAGATGGCACTACTTAGATCTATCCTCACTTTTATGCCTAGCTTCAGGCGTTAAACGATAGCGCTAGTTGGGAGGCAACCCAATTTTATTTTTGTTTTTTTGTTTTTGCTTCTGTTTAGTAATAAATATTTCATCTAGCTTTTGTTTAGATGTGTTTTCATGTTTTATTTAGTGTTTGTGCCAAGTAGAACCTATAGGATAACCAACGGTGATAGTTAATTTGATTCTGCTGAAAAACAGAAACTTTGCACGCACGGAAATAATTTTAGAATTCACAAAAAGGTGCTTTTGTGTTGATTATTTTTTATGTAGATCAATAGACAAATTTCCCAGGACTTCCTATTTTGGTAGGAGTTTTAGAGTTCCATAAGTATTCGAGGGTTACAGATTGCTACAGACTGTTCTGTTTTTGACAGATTCTGTTTTTCGTGTGTTGTTTGCTTATTTTGATGCATCTATGGCTAGTATGTATGGGTATGAACCATAGAGAAGTTGGAATACAGTAGGTTTAACACCAATATAAATAAAGAATGAGTTCATTACAGTACCCTATGTGGTGGTTTTTCTTTCTTGCACTAACGGAGCTTATGAGATTTCCTGTTGAGTTTTGTGTTGTGAAGTTTTCAAGTTTTGGGTAAAGATTTGATGGACTATGGAATAAGGAGTGGCAAGAGCCTAAGATTGGGGATGCCCATGGAACCCCAATATATTCAAGGATAACCAAAAGCCTAAGCTTGCGGATGCCCCGGAAGGCATCCCCTCTTTCGTCTTCGTCTATCGGTAACTTTACTTGGAGCTATATTTTTATTCGCCACAAGATATGTGTTTTGCTTGGAGCGTCTTGTATTATATTAGTATTTGCTTTTTAGATTACCACAATCATCCTTGCTGTACACACCTTTTGGGAGAAGCCCACTTGATTAGAAGTTATTAGAATACTCTATGTGCTTCACTTATATCTTTTGAGCTAGATAGTTTTGCTCTAGTGCTTTACTTATATCTTTTAGAGCACGGCGGTGGCTTAATTTTGAAGAAATTGTTGATCTCTCATGCTTCACTTATATTATTTTGAGAGTCTCTTAGAACAGCATGGTATTTGCTAGGGTTATAAAATTGGTCCTAGAATGATGGGCATCCAAGTTGGGTATAATAAAAACTATCATAGAAAGTGAATTGGATGCTATGATCAATTTGATGCTTGATAATTGTTTTGAGATATTAGAGGTGGTAATATTAGAGTCATGCTAGTTGGGTGATTATGAATTTAAAGAATACTTGTGTTGAAGTTTGTGATTCCCGTAGCATGCACGTATGGTGAATCGCTTTGTGATGAAGTTGGAGCACAATTTTATTTATTGATTGTCTTCCTTATGAGTGGCGGTCGGGGATGAGCGATGGTATTTTCCTACCAATCTATCCCCCTAGGATAATGCGCGTAGTACTTTGTTTTCAATGGCTTGTAGATTTTTGCAATAAGTATATGAGTTCTTTATGACTAATGTTGAATCCATGGATTATACGCACTCTCACCCTTCCACCATTGCTAGCCTCTCTTGTGCCACGCAACTTTCGACGGTACCATACACCCACCATATAACTTCCTGAAAACAACCACCATACCTACCTATTATGGCATTTCCATAGCCATTCCGAGATATATTTCCATGCAACTTTCCATTGTTCCGTTTATATGACACGCATCATCATTGTCATATTGCTCTTTGCATGATCATGTAGTTGACATCGTATTTGTGGCAAGGCCACCTTCATAATTTTCATACATGTCACTCTTAATTCATTGCATATCCCGGTACACCGCCGGAGGCATTCATATAGAGTCATATCTTGTTCTAAGTATTCAGTTGTAATCTTGAGTTGTAAGTAAATAAAAGTGTGATGATCTTCATTATTAGAGCATTGTCCCAGTGAGGAAAGGATGATGGAGACTATGATTCCCCCACAAGTCGGGATGAGACTTCAGACTTTAAAAAAAAGGCCAAATAAAAAAATGAGAGAAAAAGAGAGAAGGGACAATGCTACTATCCTTTTTACCACACTTGTGCTTCAAAGTAGCACCATGATCTTCATGATAGAGAGTCTCTTATGTTGTCACTTTCATATACTAGTGGGAATTTTTCATTATAGAACTTGGCTTTTTATATTCCAATGATGGGCTTCCTCAAAATGTCCTAGGTCTTCGTGAGCAAGCGAGTTGGATGCACACCCACTTAGTTTCTTTTGTTGAGCTTTCATTCATTTATAGCTCTAGTGCATCTGTTGCATGGCAATCCCTACTCACTCACATTGATATCTATTAATGGGCATCTCCATAGCCCATTGATACGCCTAGTTGATGTGAGACTGCCTTCTCCTTTTTTGTCTTCTCCACAACCACCATTCTATTCCACATATAGTGCTATGTCCATGGCTCATGCTCATCTATTGCGTGAAAGTTGAAAAAGTTAGAGATTACTAAAGTATGAAACAATTGCTTGGCTTGTCATCGGGGTTGTCCATGATTAAATACTTTGTGTGATGAAGATAGAGCAAGATCCAAACTATATGATTTTGTATGGATAACTTTCTTTAGCCATGTTATTTTGAGAAGACATGATTGCTTAGTTAGTATGCTTGAAGTATTACTATTTCTTATGTCAATATGAACTTTTATTTTCAATCATTTGGATCTGAAAATTCATGACAAAATAAATAAAATTACATTGAGAATTATGCTAGGTAGCATTCCACATCAAAAATTCTGTTTTTATCATTTACCTACTCGAGGACGAGCAGGAATTAAGCTTGGGGATGCTTGATACGTCTCCAACGTATCTATAATTTTTGATTGTTCCATGCTATTATATTACCCGTTTTGGATGTTTATCGGCTTTACTTTACACTTTTATATCATTTTTGGGACCAACCTACTAAGCGGAGGCCTAACCCGAATTGCTTTTTTTTTGCCTATTTCAGTGTTTCGAAGAAAAAGAATATCAAACGGAGTCCAAACGCGATGAAACCTTCGGGAGCGATCTTTTTGGAAGAAATGCAAACCTGGAGACTTGGAGTGGACGTCAAGCAACAACCAAGGCGACCACGAGGGTGCCCGGCGCGCCCCCTACAGATGGGCGCACCCCCCACCCTCGTGGGCCCCTCGAGCGTCCACCGACCTACTTCTTCCTCCTATATATACCTACGTACCCTGAAACCATCAAGGAGCACCACGAAAACCTAATTCCACCGCCGCAACCTTCTGTATCCACGAGATCCCATCTTGGAGCCTTTGTCGGCGCTCCGCCGGAGGGGAAATCGACCATGGAGGGCCTCTACATCATCTCCAAGGCCCTTACGATGAGTGGTGAGTAGTTTACCATAGACCTTCGGGTCCATAGTTATTAGCTGGATGGCTTCTTCTCTCTCTTTGAATCTCAATACAAAGTTCTCCTCGATCTTCTTGGAGATCTATTCGATGTAACTCTTTTTGCGGTGTGTTTGTCGAGATCCGATGAATTGTGGGTTTATGATCAAGTTTATCTATGAGAAATATTTGAATCTCCTCTAAATTCTTTTATGTGTGATTAAGTTATCTTCGCAAGTATCTTTGAATTATCAGTTTGGTTTGGCCTACTAGATTGATCTTTCTTGCAATGGGAGAAGTGCTTAGCTTTGGGTTCAATCTTGCGGTGTCCTTTCCCAGTGACAGCAGGGGCAGGAAGGCACGTATTGTATTGTTGCCATCGAGGATAGAAAGATGGGGTTTATATCATATTGCATGAGTTTATCCCTCTACATCATGTCATCTTTCTTAATGTGTTACTCTGTTCTTATGAACTTAATACTCTAGATGCATGCTGGATAGCGGTCGATGTGTGGAGTAATATAGTAGATGCAGGCAGGAGTCGGTCTACTTGTCACGGACATGATGCCTATATACATGATCATGCCTAGATAATCTCATAACTATGCGCTTTTCTATTAATTGCTCGACAGTAATTCATTCACCCACCGTAATACTTATGCTATCTTGAGAGAAGCCACTAGTGAAACCTATGGCCCTCGGGTCTATCTTTTATCATATAAGCTTTCAATCTACTTTTATTTGCATCTTTACTTTTCCAACCTATATCATAAAAATACAAAAAATATTTATCTTATCATATTATCTCTATCAGATCTCACTTTCGCAAGTGGCCGTGAAGGGATTGACAACCCCTTTATTGTGTTGGTTGAGAGGTTCTTGTTTGTTTGTGTAGGTGCGCGCGAGGAGCCTCCTACTGGATTGATACCTTGGTTCTCAAAAACTGAGGGAAATACTTACGCTACTTTGTTGCATCACCCTTTCCTCTTCAAGGAAAACCAACGCAAGCTCAAGACGTAGCACCACTTCTACTATGCATGATACTTATGATGACACTACTTCTATGCTTGATACTACTGTGCCATTAGGTGAATATCTTGATGAACAACTTTCTAGGGTTAGAGAGAATGAAATTATTGAAACTGATATTATTGAAGATAGTGATGATGAAGGTTCTCCCCCTAAGTATGAATTGCCTGTTGTTCCTGAGGGTTACGTTATGGATGAAGAAACTGCTAGAGATTTTCTTGCTTGCAATGATAGATCTGATCTTAAGAAGTTATTATCTAAACTGAAATAGAAAACTCTGAATGCTATAATGAAATATGACCCTGCTTTTGCTACTTCACCTATCTTTGTTACTGATAAGGATTATGAATTCTCTGTCGATCCTGAGATAATTACTTTGGTTGAATCTGATCATTTTTATGGCTATGATTCTGAAACTGTTGTGGCACATCTTACTAAGTTAAAATGATATAGCCACCCTGTTCACTAATGATGAGAAATCTTGCTACTATTATATCCTTAAGATATTTCCGTTCTCATTAAAGGGTGATGCTAAAACTTGGTTTAATTCTCTTGATCCTGGTTGTGTGTGTAGTCCACAGGATATGATTTATTACTTCTCTGCTAAATATTTCCCTGCTCATAAGAAACAAGATTCCTTGATGGAAATATATAATTTTGTGCAAATTGAAGACGAGAGTCTCTCACAAGCTTGGGGGAAGCTTCTCTGATTACTTAATGCTTTGCCTGATCATCCTCTTAAGAAAAATGAAATACTTGATATCTTTTATAATGGACTAACCGATGCTTCCAAGGACCACTTGGATAGTTGTGCTGGTTGTGTTTTGAGGGAAAGAACAGTCAATCAAGATGAATTGCAATTGAATAATTGTTGACTAACAAAAATAATTGGACTCTTCCTGAGCCAATTCCTGAACCAACTCCTAAACCAACTCCGAAGAAGAGAGGTGTTCTATTTCTCAGTCCTGAAGATATGCAAGAGGCAAAGAAATCTATGAAAGAAAAAGGTATTAAAGCTGAAGATGTTAAGAATTTACCTCCTATCGAACAAATACATGGTCTTAATACACGACCTATTGAAGAAACACATGGTCTTGATAACCCGACACAGGTAGTAAAGGTAAATTCTCTCTATAGATATGATAAAGTTGAAATCCCGTCTACTAAGTTTGCTCGCCAATACTTGGATGAATTTGATGACTTTATGGCTAGACAAGAAAACTTTAATGCTTATGTTGGTAGAGAATTAAAGAGTAATGCTTACATGATTGGACGCTTCAGTGATTATATGGCTAGAGTTAAAGCTGAACTTAAACTCATTAGTAAATATGCTTCTATGGTTACCACTCAAGCAGAACAAGTACTTAAAGCTCAAAATGATTTGCTCGATGAATTAAATAATAAACATGATTTTGCTGTTAGAGTGGCTACTAGAACTGGTAAAATGACTCAGGAACCTTTGTATCCTGAAGGCCACCCTAAGAGAATTGAGCACAATTCTCAGAGAAATAATTTAGATGCACCTAGTCCTGCTAAAAAGAGGAAAAAGAAAAATGATAGGACTTTGCATGCTTCTAGTGAACCTGTTGTAGACACACCTGAGAATCCGAGTGATATTTCTATTTCTGATGCTAAAACACAATCTGGAGATGAAGATGAACCTAGTGATAATGTTAATGATAATGTTCATGTTGATGCTCAACTAGCAGTAATAATGATGTAGAAATTGAGCCTGTTGTTGATCTTGATAACCCACAATCAAAGAATCAACCTTATGATAAGAGAAATTTTGTTGCTAGGAAGCACGGTAAAGAAAGAGAACCATGGGTTCAGAAACCCATGCCTTTTCCTCCTAAGCCATCCAAGAAAAAGGATGATGAGGATTTTGAGCGCTTTGCTGAAATGATTAGACCTATCTTCTTACATATGCGTTTGACTAGTATGCTTAAAGTGAATCCTTATGCTAAGTACATGAAAGATATTATTACAAATAAAAGAAAGATACCGGAAGCTGGAATTTCCACCATGCTTGCTAATTATACTGTTAGGGGCGGAATACCTAAGAAACTTGGAGATCCAGGAGTACCAACTATACCATGCTCCATTAAAAGAAACTATGTTAAAACTGCTTTATCTGATCTTGGAGCTGGTGTTAGTGTTATTTCTCTCTCTTTATATCGTATACTTGAATTGAATAAGTTGACACCTTCTGAAATATCTTTGCAAATGGCGGATAAATCAACTGCTATACATGTCGGAATTTGTGAGGATGTTCCTGTTGTGGTTGCAAATGTTACTATCTTAACGGACTTTGTTATTCTTGATATTCCCGAGGACGATAGTATGTCGATTATCCTTGGTAGACCCTTTTTGAATACTGCAGGGGCTGTTATTGATTGCAACAAAGGCAATGTCACTTTTCATGTTAATGGTAATGAGCATACGGTACACTTTCCGAGGAAACAACCTCAAGTTCACAGTATCAATTCTATTGGAAAAATTCCATAGACTATTATTGGAGGTTTTGAATTTCCTCTTCCTACTGTCAAGAAGAAATATGATATTCTTATATTGGGAATGTGCATATCCCTGTTGAGGTAACCTAGTGTTATTCAAAATTTCTCCGGTTCCATGTTATTCGGAATGAGTTTGTTAACAAGACTTGATCAACCTTGTTAGTGGATTCCTTTTGATGAGCATGGGATGGATAAAATTAGAAAGCACAACCTTCTGTACCCTCCTTTTACTTCCTGTTATTTAGATTAAATAAAGCAAAAATAGTATTTTCTGTCTGTTTTCTGAATTATCCATGCAATAAAAAATACCCCGAAAATAAAAGTTCTCCAAATGCCCTACAAATTTAATAAGATTTTTTCTGGAATATTTGAGAATATCTGGCATTGAGAACACAACAGGGGGAGCTGGCACCTGGCCATGAGGGTCCAGGGTGCGCCCACCCCTACAGGGCGCGCCCCCTGCCTCGTGGGCCCACAGTGGCCCCCCACTTATTCCTGCACCCACACACTTCATCTTGCTCCCAAAAAAAATCACCATCCAGCTCAAGCACGAGTTCTAGCTCACTTTGCTTCCATTTTCGATCTCCTTGCTCAAAGCCCCATTCACAAAACTGCTTTGGGGGATTGTTCTTTGGTATGTGACTCCTCCAATGGTCCAATTAGTTTTTGTTCTAGTGCTTTATTCATTGCAAAAAATTTCTGCCTAGGTGACCCTGTTCTTGAGCTTGCATGTCAAATTTATATGGTCCCAAGTAATTCTAATGCATGATATAGTATCTAGGCACTTGTGGGAGTAGTTGTTATCGATTTTGTTGAGTCTGGTTCACTTTTATTTTGAGTTACTAAAAATTTCAGAAATTTTTAGAGGAAGAAATATGTATAGGAAAATGTACCAAGGTGGTTCTTCAAGGAAGAAAGGACCCAGGCTCGCAATACGTGAGCAAGACGATGAACCACCAAGGGAAGCTGACGTGCGGCATTGTGAATGGCCGTCAGAGGAGTTTATGGTCAAAGCGGGCATCAAGGATGAATTTGATGCATATGTGCACAATGCCGATCTTGAGGACTTCATCCAAGATAAGTGCCCGCAATACCACTATTTGACTGACTCCTTTGTGAGAAGGTTTAAATTTACATCTTCGCATAATTCTCCAACTGTCCTGTTTGATATTTATGATAAATCATATACCATGGACGTCGAAGATTTCACTACTGCTTGTAAACTCCCTCAGTGGGGCAGTGTTAATGAACCTCTTAAATCTGAATATAAAGATTTTCTTACTAGTATCACTGTGGGAGAATCTAAAGAAATAGCACAAGCTACCATATGGAGCATTCACTTTCCTGCTATACATTATTTTGCTCTCTTCATTTTCTAGATGTATTAACGGTAAAGATGAAGCATGTCACATGTGTGTTCCTGATCTTTGTGTTCCCAAGAGTGCTGTATTAGGTGATAAACAATACAACTTGGCGGCAATTGTTGCACGTAGGTTGCATAATAATGGTTTAGTTGGAGACTTGTTTTGAGGGATTTATGCGACCCGTGTGGCTAATTATCTTGGTATACCTGCACATGAAAATGATAGCTAGGGAGTTGACTCCCGCTTATTTAGATTATAATGCCATGGTTAATCATCATTTTCTTGAGAGGAATGAACAATTCCTCCAGTATCGACTAATCTTTGATAGACGTCGCGCTTACCATATTACTCTCCCTGCTCCTGCCCTCTTTGACTATCAGGCAAAAGGAAGATATGTTATAACCAGGGAGGAGGCGCACGAGTACGAGAGGAGGATGGAGGCAGCTCGCCGCCATGCTGCAGCTCAGGAGGCGATGGCTGCTGCATCTCATTATGACCCCAGTTACAACTTCGGATATCAGCGAGGCTACCCATGGCCATAGACCAACTTAGGCCAAAAGCCTAAGCTTGGGGGAGTACGTATTTCTCACCGACATTACATTCATGTTCACACACTCATTCTAGTTGTCGGTGCTCATACTTTTTCATTGTATTATCCATGCTAGTTTAATTTCTTTTTCTAGCTTTCTTCTTGTGTGTTTGATAAACCTTAAGAAAAAAGAAAAAATTAGTTAGTTTACTTTCCATGCTGTAGTAGTAATAATTAAAAGAAAACCCAAAAAGATTTCTCGTTCTTCTTTTGCTTGTTGGGAGCTTTCCTGTGTAAATAGTTTTATTTCTTTTCTTTTCTTTGGGGGTCAAGAGGAGAAGACCATAATGAAAATGTTTAGTGGCTCTCATGTGCATGATTGTTGATTTAACCAAGAGCCCATATTACCTTGTCTTCTCCCTTCAATTGAATGCTTGCAGATTCCAGCTTAGTCCAATGTATGTGCACTATTATTATTATACACACCGTTTGGTCGTGCAAGTGAAAGGAAATAATGACGATATATGATGGACTAGATGAGAGAAGCTGGTATGAATTCGATCTCTCTTGTTTTTGTAAATATGATTACTTCATCGTTCCCGATTCAGCCTATTATGAATAAACATGTTTGCAATGACAATTAGAGATTATAGTTTCTTATGCCATGCTTAATTAGCTAGGAGTTTATAATGGTTTACCTTGCGTGCCAGCATGCTATTAAAATGGTTGTGATGTGGTATGATAGGGTGGTATCCTCCTTTGAATGATTCGAGTGACTTGACTTGGCACATGTTCATGCATGTAGTTGAAACAAAATCAACATAGTCTTAACAATATTTATGTTCATGGTGGATTATATCCTACTCATGCTTGCACTCAGTGTTGATTAATTTTAATGCATGTTCATGACTGTTGTCGCTCTCTCAGTTGGTCGCTTCCTAGTCTCTTGCTAGCCTTCACCTGTACTAAGCGGGAATATTGCTTGTGCATCCAAACTCCATAAACCCCAAAGTTATTCCATATGAGTCCACCATACCCTCCTATATGCGGTATTTACCTGCCGTTCCAAGTAAATTTGTATGTGCCAAACTCCGAACCTTCAAATGAAATTCTGTTTTGTATGCTCGAGCAGCTCATGTATCAACTAGGGCTGTATGTATCTTCCATGCTATGTGGGTTATTCTAAAGAGGAGTGGACTCCGCTCCTCATTCACGAGAAAATGGCTGGTCACCGGGATGCCCAGTCCCATGCTCAAATCAAATCAAAATAATTAAACAAAACTCCCCCAGGATTGTTGCTAGTTGGAGGCACCCGTTGTTTCGGGCAAGCCATGGATTGATGCTTGTTGGTGGTGGGGAGTATAAACTTTACCATTCTGTTTTGGAACCACCTATAATGTGTGTAGCATGGAAGATATCGAGATCTCATAGTTGTTATGTTGATAGTGGAAGTATACCTCTCAAAATGTTATTCATCTCTACTTCAAAATCGAGCTCTGGCACCTCTACAAATCCCTGCTTCCCTCTACGAAGGGTCTATCTATTTACTTTTATGTTGAGTCATCACCCTCTTATTAAAAAGCACCCGCTGGAGAGCACCGCTGTCATTTGCATGCATTACTATTAGTTTATATTGGGTATGACTATGACTGGATCTCTTTTACCATGAATTACAATGTTTAGTCAGTCCTTGATCTTTAAAGGTGCTCTGCATTTATGTTTTGCGGTCTCAAAAAGGGCTAGCGAGATACCATCTTGTTATATCATATTATGATTGTTTTGAGAAAGTGTTGTCATACGAGATTTATTATTATTGCTTGCTAGTTGATTATGCCATTGATATGAGTAAACATGAGACCTAAGTGTTATTGTGAATATGGTTAGTTCATAATCTTTGCTGAAACCTTGAATGCTGGCTTTACATATTTGCAACAAGAGCAAACAGAGTTTGTAAAAGTTTTTCTTTATCACTTTCAGTTTGTCAACTGGATTGCTTGAGGACAAGCAAAGGTTTAATCTTGGGGGAGTTGATACGTCTCCGTCATATCTACTTTTCCAAACACGTTTGCCCTTGTTTTGGACTCTAACTTACATGATTTGAATGGAACTAACCCGGCTGACGTTGTTTTCAGCAGAACTGCCATGGTGTTATTTTTGTACAGAAATATAAGTTCTCGGAATGACCTGAAAATCTACGGTGCAACTTTTCAGAATTAATAAAAAATACTGGCGAAAGAATTAGCGTTAGGGGGCCCACACCCTGTCTAAGAGGGTGGGCGGGCGCGCCCCCTGCCTTGTGGGCCCCCTGGACATCCACCAACCTCAACTCCAACTCCATATATTTGCTTTCGCGGAGAAAAACATCAGAGAAAAAGTTTCATCGCGTTTTACGATATGGAGCCGTCGCCAAGCCCTAATCTCTCTTGGGAGGGCTGACCTGGAGTCCGTTCGGGGCTCCGGAGAGGGGGATTCGTTGTCGTCGTCGTCATCAACCATCCTCCATCACCAATTTCATGATGCTCACCGCCGTGCGTGAGTAATTCCATCGTAGCCTTGCTGGACGGTGATAGGTTGGATGAGATTTACCATGTAATCAAGTTAGTTTTGTTAGGGTTTGATCCCTAGTATCCACTATGTTCTGAGATTGATGTTGCCATGACTTTGCTATGCTTAATGCTTGTCACTAGGGCCCGAGTGCCATGATTTCAGATTTGAACCTATTATGTTTTCATGTATATATGTGAGTTCTTGATCCTATCTTTCAAGTCTATAGCCACCTATTATGTGTTATGATCCGACAACCCTGAAGTGACAATAATCGGGATACTTCTCGGTGATGACCGTAGTTTGAGGAGTTCATGTATTCACTATGTGTTAATGCTTTGGTCCGGTACTCTATTAAAAGGAGGCCTTAATATCCCTTAGTTTCCACTAGGACCCCGCTGCCACGGGAGGGTAGGACAAAAGATGCCATGCAAGTTCTTTTCCATAAGCACATATGATTATATTCGGAATATATGCCTCCATTACATTGATGAGCTGGAGCTAGTTCTGTGTCACCCTATGTTATAACCATTACATGAGGAATCGCATCCGACATAATTATCCATCACTGATCCAATGCCTACGAGCTTTTCACATATTGTGGTTTGCTTATTTACTTTACTATTGCTATTGCTACAATTACTACAAAACTGCTACTTTTACTTTTGCCACTGCTACCGTTACTTCCATACTACTTTGCTACTAAATACTTTGCTGCAGATATTAAATTATCCAGGTGTGGTTGAATTGGCACCTCAACTGCTAATACTTGAGAATATTCTTTCGCTCCCCTTGTGTCGAATCAATAAATTTGGGTTGAATACTCTACCCTCGAAAACTGTTGCGATCCCCTATACTTGTGGGTTATCATTCTACCTTTATCACGTTAGCTGAACTTGCAGAACGTAAGGTGGCAAAAACAGGAGCGAGGCAACCCAACTATATACCAAAGACATGATTCGGAGCAGATGCATATAATGCAATATCCATGACGCCGAAGAGCTCCCTATGGGTGTTCGGAATTAATCAATTTAGCGGAGCCGAGTGCAGCCCCTAGCATGTGTCGAACAACGTGTGTCAGTCGAATATGAGGAATAGCGCAGATGACAAGGAAAAAATTCAACGCCCAACCGAAAAGGTTGTAATCATATGTGCCCTTTTTATCTTTATTGATATTTCGATGACAGACAATGCCATTCAACACTAAGGTCATATTACATGCGTAAATAAGAGAAAATGTTACATAAGGGAAAGTCTAACACAGGGCCTAGAAACCATAGTTCAGAAAAGAAACTTTAATGATGCCCTGCCGCACGTCTGCGCCTTTCCTCCTTAGTAGTGAGTCCTTTGAGAGAAGTGTTTGATGGATGGGACATGCTAGCCTTGAAAGGATCTCCTGTGACAACCATCCTCTAAGTAGGGCTCTTTATGTAACACTAAGGAAGAGGGGTATGGATTCCATTTATGGTCAAGCCGTGGCATGGACCTATTCCGCAGCGTGCCTCCGGCGTCGCCCAGGGTATTTTAGTGTGTAAATATGTATGTGCGGTACCTGAACCACCACCCGATGGGGCGAACGGCGGAGGCCGAACTGCTAATCAATGTCTGGATCTGCTGATCTATGCGCAGACCAGACTTGTTTGGATGTGTCATTGGCTTTATTGGCTTGTGAACTGCTCGGCTTGATAAGGCCGCTATACACTTCGGTTGCAAGGGCCGCGGTGTGTTCTTCAGTACGGAGTGAGCGCTCCATATTACCATTGACTGTAATAACGCCACGGGGTCCGGGCATTTTGAGCATCAAGTAAGCATAGTGCGGGACTGCGTTAAAGTAGGCGAAGGCAGTTTGTCCGAGCAGTGCATGGTAACCACTACGGAAAGGGACGACGTCGAAGATTAACTCTTCGCTGCGAAAGTTATCTGGGGAGCCGAATACTACCTCCAATGTGATGCAGCCCGTACAACGGGCCTCCACTCCTGGTATCAAACCTTTATAGGTAGTGTTACTAGGTTTGATTCATGATGGGTCAATCCCCATCTTTCGGATAGTATCTTGATAGATTAAGTTGAGACTGCTTCCTCCATCCATAAGGACTCTAGTGAGGTGGTATCCGTTGATGATTGGATCAAGGACCAGGGCGGCCAAACCCTCGTGAGGGATACTAGTGGGTTGGTCCCTGCGATCGAAGGTGATCGGATAGGCTGACCATGGGTTGAACTTGGGGCGACAGGCTCTACGGCATAGACGTCCCGTAATGCTCGTTTGCACTCCCTTTTGGGATGTGAGTGACATATATCATGTTCACTATTTTGACCTCGGGGGGAAATTGTTTCTGACCCCCGGTGTTCGGCTACAGGGCTCATCATCATCTTCGCTTGGGGGCCCTTTTCCCTTGTGTTCGGTATTTAACTTACCGGCCTGTTTGAAGACCCAACGGTTCCTGTTGGTATGATTTGCAGGCTTATCGGGTGTGCCGTGAATCTGAGGGTCTCTCAATGATTTTATCTAAGTTGGATGGCCCGTATTTGCCTTTGAAAGGTTTCTACCGCTGACCGGACTTCGGACCGCTGAATCCGGCATTGAATGTCATATCGTTTGCGTCATTGTTGTTGTATTCTGATGTTTGTTTTTATTGCGGCGAGATTTACCGCTGTCGTCCTGCACCTCAGAGGTGTCGTGGTCACCTGAGTTGTTGCTTCTACGAGCCAACTAGTTGTCTTCGCCCGCACAAAAGCGGGTCATAAATGTCGTTAAGGTTGCCATGGTCTTCAGCTTTTCCTGCCCGAGATGCCAGGCGAGCCATTCGTTGTGGACGCTGTACTTAAAGGCTGCTAAGGCTTTGACATCCGGACAGTCTACGATCTGGTTCTTTTTAGTTAGGAACCGGTTCCAAAGCTTGTGAGGTGATTCACCTGGCTGCTGAATTATGTGACCCAGGTCATCAGCATTCGGTGGACGTACATAAGTGCCCTGGATGTTGGCCCTAAAGGCGTCTTCCAAGTCTTCCCAAGTTCCAATGGACTTTTCTGGGAGGCTATTTAGCCAGTGCCGAGCTAGTCCCTTCAGCTTCAGAGGGAGATATTTAATGGCATGGAGGTCATCTCATCGATCCATATGAATGTGGAGAAGGAAGTCTTCAATCCAGACGGCCGGATTCATCATTCCATCATATGGCTCCATATTTACGGGCTTAAACCCTTCCAGAAACTACTGTTCCATAACCTCATCAGTAAAGCATAAGGGGTGTGCGGATCCTCTGTATTTGGCGATATCGTGGCGGAGAACGGCTAGCATCTAGTTTCGGTATTGATCCCGAACATAGTAGCGGTCGTCACGTCGGGCTTCATAGCCATTATCTCGCGCCGGGGCATGCCCCCTTGATCCATAGATTGGCCTGGTCCGACCAGCTTTATAGGCTAGGTCACGTTGCAAGTCGTATGTATATCCCGCGGCTGTAGTCTCTCTGCCTCTTCGGCGAAGGGGTGTGGGTTGGTGTTCGGCTTGATATGCCGCTTTGTCCCGTCCACGTGGTGGTCGGTCTGGTTGGTCTGCCTGGTTGTATTTTGACGGTATTGGTTCAAGGACTTCGTCATCGAATTGAGCCAGCAGCTTGCGCCTAGGGTAGCTTTTGACTGGTCACTCTTGGCCGTATTCCTCGGCGGCTAAGACCTTAGTCCACCTTTCCTTCAGCGTGTCTTGCTCTTCTTTGGGCTGCTGCTGCTTCTTCTTCAGGCTCCAAGCTGTAGCAATAAGCTGTCGCTTGAAGCTTGAAGTCCTCGTCACCGAGGCTGACCTCCTCTTCGGATTCTGGCATGTAATTGTTGTCCTCCGCGTCTTCGTTGTCAGCACGTCCAGGGCTGTATTCACCTTCTTCCCGCTCATCATGTTCGGATGTGGGCTCAATAAGGTGTTCATTATCTTCGGCGCCCTCCGGAGTCTCGTTGTCTTTGGTGCCGGTATTACTATCCTTCTCCCGACGCGATCGGGAGCGACGCCGCTGACGTTGGCGCTTTGGTGGTTTATCGACGTGTCTATCCTCATCTGGGCTTGGGTTCTCCTCGTCGTTCTTCAAAGTGTCCACCATGTATACATCGTGTGTTGAGGTGGCCGTCCAATGCCTTGTAACGGGTGTGACCTGGCTTTGTTTGGCGTCGGCATCGTCGTTCGTGCCGTCGATGTCTTTGGACGCATAATCCAGCATGTCGGTTAAGTCCTCGATAGTGGCTATCAAGTGGGTAGTGGGTGGGGCGTAAAATTCCCCTCTCTCAGCCCCCAGTCCAAGCTGGGTGCAGTTCGGAGGTAAGTCCTCCGTGATGGCGAGAGAGTGCATTAGACCCAATGCTTCATCTAAGAGCAAGAGCGGGAACCGCGGGTCTGCCGCAATGCGTTCGGCTTGGATCGCCTGGTCGGATCCGCTAAGTGCAGACCTCGGCAGTTCGGAACAGTTGCCCAGAGCCAGGTTTAAACCTGCGTCTGGGTCTTCGTAAGGAAGTTCAATAAAGGGAAGAACTCCGGCGGGGTTTACGCTCCCTTCTTCGGACGATGAGACCTGCCCCAGATCTAAGGCCGAGGTGAGTGCTGGTGTTGAACCCTAGATGAGATCTGACAGGGGATCCGAAGAGTCTTCTTGGATGGGACGCAGAGTGGTGGCCGAGGCCACGAATCCATCAAAGACCAAGTCTCCTCGGATATCAGCAACATAATCCAGGTTTCCAAACCTGATCTGGTGGCAGGGGGTGTAACTATTGACATGCTCGAGGCAGCCGATCGCTCGAAGCACAAAGCCACCGAACACAAAAACCTGTCAAGGAAGAAAAATCTCCCTGGACGCAGTGTCATCATTGACGAAGAGGTGAGCCATTGATCCTTCTGTCGACAATACAATGGAGCTCTCAATGAAAGCACCAATGTCGGTGTCAAAACCGGCAGATCTCGGGTAGGGTGGCCCAAGATGTGCGTCTGAGGACCAATGGTAACAATGGAGAAGGGACACAGTGTTTACCCAGGTTCGAGCCCTCTTAATGGAGTTAAAACCCTACTCCTGCTTGATTATATTTGAGGGTATAGGGGTTACAAGAGTTGATCTACCACGAGATCAATTTGGCTAACCCTAGATAGCTAGCCTAGCAATGTTATGATCCTGCCTCCGATCTACCCTCCGGTTTATATAGATACTGGAAGGGCTTAGGGTTGTACAAAGTCGGTTTTACAAAAAGGAACACTACTAGGGAAAACCTTATACACAACATCTTAGCAGTAGCGCTGGACAAAATCATGCGCTACTGCTACTTAGTAGCAGCGCGTATAAACAAACCGCGCTACTGCTATAACTTTAGCAGCAGCGCGTACTGGCAAAAAGCGCTGCTGCTACGTCTGAACTGGGTGCACACGGCTAGCCCAACTTACCAGTAGCGTGTATCCTCGCCCAGCGCTACTGCTATTATCCTTAGCTGTAGCGCTTTTATCTGGCCCGCGCTACTACTAACCCTACCTTATCC
>NC_057798.1:11137800-11141545 GCF_018294505.1 Triticum aestivum
CTATTCTTGCAAATTGTAGGTAATTTAATGTAGATTTTAGAATGTGGACATCGTAGACTGTTGGTTTTTTAATAGATTTTTTTTACTATTTTAGGTGTTTTGAATAAAATAGAAGTAAGAAAAATTAGGGTAGAACTAGGGTAGTAGAATTTTTAGCAAGTGTTTAATAGAATTAGTTTATTTAGTAAGTTATTAATATAACTAGTTTATTTATATTAAGTGCTTAATAGAACTAGTTTATTTAGAAAGTGCTTGATAGAACTAGTTTATTTATAGTAAGTGCTTAATAGAACTAGTTTATTTAGTAAGTAGTTAATAAAACTAGTTTATTTAGTAAGTAGTTAATAAAACTAGTTTATTTAGTGTTAGAATTATATATAAGATATTTTCAAATGTTTTTGTTCATATTTTCAACCATTGAAATTCAATGACCATCGATAAGTGGCCTATGTTTTGCCGGAGTGTTGATTAATTTCTGTTCCGGTAAATTTCACGCGCTTGATATGTCCGTCTTTAGCAAAGGTCATGTCGGATTTTTTGGGTTTTGCCGTCGAGTTAAAATCTTTGAATTTTGAACACAGGAGATGTCTGATGACGATGGGATCCCGGAGTGCGGGTACTGCTACGATGACCGGGGTGTGTGCGACAGGTTTCCTCACCTGCAAAATGATAGGTTTTTCACCATGTAGTTGAAGAGACCTTCGATGTTTGTACGGTACGCAACGACAAGCATTTCATCGTAATTAATATCATCACTTGTGCTTCTTTTGTTCAACGTGTAATTGATGGATTTTTTCTCAATTCAATTAGTACATCCTGTGCCATGCTAGACCATATGTATTGGAGAAGCTTGGTTTTGGTTTAGATGACTTTGAGAATGTGGAGACGAGGAGGGCTCACTTAAGAACTAAACATGGTTATGAGTTTCTGGTTAAGTTGTACAGTGCGGTCGATCGCTCCCAGTACGGTTGCTCTAATTGGGAAGCTCTCTGCAAGGCATATGGATTTGAGGATGGAATGCAAATAAGATTTGATATTCGTCCCGAAGATTATGATGATGATGATAGTATCGACATCTTGGTGCATGTGGATATGCCTCTAGTTTTTCCTAGATGTGAGTTTGTCAAACTAATTTGTTAAGTTCAGTAATTTATGTTGTTAATTTAAAAATATTTGGTGTTCGTCCGTACTAAACTTATTTATTTATAATTGTCAGCTTATTTCTTATCTTCTAGAAATACTCGGAAGGTAGTAGACAACACATACTGCAGCTATGACTCCAAGCTTAATTGTGAGGAGAAAGGTTATCTTGTCTCATTAATAGAAGATGTTGAGGCCTTCAAAACCAGTCACTCTATCAGCCCAAATTATACTAGATACGTGCCACTAGTCCATAAATTGCTTGATGGTAACTTCATTGCCAAAATCATGGAAACATTTTGTTAATGATGGTAACTTCATTGCATACATTATTCTTAAGTAAACTACATTGCTAACTATATATGTTACTATTAAGTTGTTGAACAGAGGCCCCCGAAGCAGGTTGTGCCTGACATGCAATTTACCGAAGGTGATATACATATGGTTAGCTTACGACCAACACCTTCGAAGGCTTACCATACTGCATACTTGATTTCTTCAAATGATGGAAGGCTCAAAATAAAATAATGAAGCAAAGTGATGAATGCGCACACGCAAATAATTGGAGACAAAAAGAATGTGCGCAAGCCACAAGTTGGAGATAGGTTTATGTCCATTCTCCATTATGGTGAAGGACCGGTTTATCTGTTTTATGGTATTTTAGCTAGTAGAGAGGAGTAGGTCCTAAGTATTAAGAACAATTAGTTAGTGTTGATTATATATGACTACAATGTCTTAGACTTGATGGTGATGCTGAGTAGGAGTAGTGATTATGAGTACTATGATGATGATGAGGAGGAGTTGTTATTATAACTAGTGACCAAGTTGTTATGTGATGTCTCATGGACGAAAGTTATTAACGATATTATGATATATTATGATGATAAGTTGTTAATGATATTATTATTATGATGATGATAATAAGTTATATGTCATTGGGTGAAAGAACCGTGGATTAGTTTCAAATGTATGGATCCAAAGTGACCATTGGTTACTTTGGATCCATGCACTTGAAACTAATCCAAGGTTCTTTCACCTAGTGATTTAATAACTCATTATGATGTAAAAACAATCTCTAAATTGCTACTGTATGAAAAATTGTATAAAGGTGTATGAATACGATCTAAAGTTCAAAAGAAATAGAATACAAAATAAGAGTAGTAGCGGTTGTTTTTGAAAGCGCTACTAGTAATTAGCAGTAGCGATTGATTTTGGAAAGTGCTACTACTAAGTAGATATAGCAGTTGCGAGTGCCGGTATGCACTACTGCTAAGCTTTAGTTGTAGCGCCGTATCAGTAGCACGCTTACCCGCGCTATTGATAGGCCAAAAACCAGCGCTACTGCTAGGCTTTTCCCTAGTAGAGGAATAACATATCCGGACACCTATACTTGCCATCCACGCATGCGAGAGTCCCCACCGGACACGAGAGATAATCTTTTGTCTTGTGTCTTGACGGCCCACCAGTCCAGCCCACATCAATAGACCGGACGCCCGAGGACCCCCTAATCCAGGACTCCCACAATTGTCTCGCCAACTATTGCTAACGCATAGCGATAAAGTAAAGCAATTACATGGCGTTTGCATTTCATACAATAAAGAGACAACCATAAGGCTCCTGTCGGTTGCCGATAACTTACAAAACATGATCATCTCATACAGTAACATATATCACATCATGTCTTGACCATATCACATCACAACATGCCCTGCAAAAACAAGTTAGACATCCTCTATTTTGTTGTTGCAAGTTTTATGTGGCTGCTACGGGCTTCTAGCAAGAACTGTTCTTACCTACGCGGAAAACACAACGGTGTTTCATCAAGTTTGTTGTTTTAACCTTCTTCAAGGACCGGCCATAGTCAAATTTGATTCAACTAAAGTAGGAGAAACAGACACCCGCCAGCCACCTTTATGCAAAACTAGTTGCATGTCAGCCGGTGGAACCGGTCTCACGTGCGTCGACATGTAAGGTTGGTCCGGGCTGCTTCATCCCACAATACCGCCGAATCAAAATAAGACGTTGGTGATAAGCAATATGACTATCACTGCCCACAACTCTTTCTGTCCTCCTCGTGCATATCATCTATGCATAGACCTGGCTCTTGATGCCATTGCTGGGAATCGTTGCATGGAAAACAATTTTTACTACGCACATGCAATGATCTATCCATGGAGATGCATAGCAACGAGGGGGAGAGTGTGTATACGTACCCTCGTAGACTGTAAGCGGAAGCATTTCACAAAGCGGTTGATGTAGTCAAACTTTTTTGCGCTTCAACCGATCAAGTACCGAACGCACGACACCTCCCCGTTCTGCACACGTTCAGCTCGGTGACGTCCCTCGCCTTCTTGATCCAGCAAGACATCGAGGTAGTAGATGAGTTCCGTCAGCACGACAGCGTGGTGACAGTCATGGTGAAGTGATCTCCATAGGGCTTCGCCTAAGCACTACAAAAATATGACTGGGGGTGTAAGCGGTGGAGGTGGGCAATTGTCTGGGGTGTGCTAGGCGCCCCCCTCCTCATATATATATAGGTGGGAGGGAGAGGGGAGAGGCCAAGAGTCTCCCCAAGTAGGTATGAATCCTACTTGGGCTCCTGCCC
>NC_057798.1:11141720-11144711 GCF_018294505.1 Triticum aestivum
CATGTTTGGCGGAGGGGGAAGAAAAGAGGGGAGGAGAGGGAAGGAAGTGGGAATCCTAATCCACACTTTCCTTTCCCTCCCCCCTTCCTTCTCCTACTTTAGCCGGCCCATATGGGGGGCGCACCAGCCCCTTGTGGCTGGTGTGTTTCCCCTCTTGGCCCATAAGGCCCATATCTTTTGCTGGGGGTGCCCGGAATCCCTTCCAATGACCTGGTAAGTACCTGGTATACCCCGAAACACTTTCGGTGTCCAAATACCATCGTCCTATATATTAATCTTTACCTCTTGACCATTTCGAGACTCCTCGTCATGTCCGTGATCTTATCCGAGACTCCAAACAACATTCGGTCACCAAATCACATAACTCATATAATATTATATCGTCACCGAACGTTAAGCGTGTGGACCCTACGGGTTTGAGAACTATGTAGACATGGCCGCGACACCTCTCTGGACAATAATCAATATAGAAACATGGATGCCCATATTGGCTCCTACATATTCTACGAAGATCTTTATCGGTCGAACTATAATGACAACATACATAATTCCCTTTGTCCACCGGTATGTTACTTGCCCGAGATTCGACCGTCGGTATCTTCATACCTAGTTCAATCTCGTTACCGGCAAGTCTCTTTACTCATTCTGTAATACATCACCTCGTGACTAACTCCTTAGTCGTTTGCTTGCAAGCTTATGATGTGTATTACCGAGAGGGCCCAGAGATACTCTCCGATACTCGAAGTGAAAATTCCTAATCTCGATCTATGCCAACTCAACAAACACCTTCGGAGATACCTGTAGAGCATCTTTATAATCACCCAATTACGTTTTGATGTTTGATAGCACATAAGGCATTCCTCCAGTATCCGGGAGTTGCATAATCTCATAGTCGAAAGAATATGTATTTGACATGAAGAAAGCAATAGCAATAAAACTGAACGATCACTATGCTAAGCTAACCGATGGGTCTTGTCCATCACATCATTCTCCTAATGATGTGATCCCATTATCAAACGACAACTTATGTCTATGGTTAGGAAACCTTAACCATTTTTTATCAACGAGCTAGTCAAATAGAGGCTCACTAGGGGCACGAGATTTGTTTATGTATCCAGACATGTATTTAAATTTCCGGTCAATACAATTCTAGCATGAATAATAAACATTTATCATGATTTAGGAAATATAATAATAACCATTTTATTATTGCCTCGAGGGCATATTTCCATCAGTTGACACTTTTTTTTTACTATTTTTGAAATACATTCCATTTTTTGCTTATATTATTTGCTAGTTACTTTTAGTGCCACAGTCGAGCATTTGTTCATTTTGATTCTCACTTCCCAATACTTCCTAAGCTTTGTAGTTTTCTACATTTCTCATCCCCTTGATATTGCTCAATATTACCATGGCACATGTTCTTGACAAAATTTTACCACTACCTTTGCTACCCATGTATGTTCATCGATGCTTTAACTATTTTTGCAATGGTTTGATTGATGACTATGTTTCACAAGTCATCATCGGCATAGAGGTGCTAACTAAAGTATGGACTCATGGATGGAGATAACCTAGTCGGACAGACTCACTATGAGACGTGGCAAGATTTTTTATCTGTTAATCTCAAGTACGATGTATATGCCATGTCCTAGACTTGAAAGACTTGCATGTTCTCTGGATGAGGATTGACTCCCTTAGGGTCTATCAAATGATACTTTGTAACCGAGTAGTTATAAAGGTAGCTTTTATATGAATCCCGAGACGTGTCGTGATAACCCCCAAGTGTAGGGATCAGTTGTAGCCTTTTTTGATATGTAAGACTGTCGAACCCAAAGAGGAGCTAACGGTAGAATTAATATTCTCTCAAGTTCTATCAACCATTGATATGATATGCTTTCACATGTAACCCTGCATATTTAATCACTTATCTTTTTATGATATTGCTTGTATGTAACAAAACTATACCTCCCTTGGTTCACAGATTACATTCAACCAAGAGCAGTATCATCATGGCCTTTCAGTTCTTCTTTCTTCTTGTTCGTTTGGGCAATTTTTATGGCCAATTTGTTGCATTTCTTGGTGGGGAAATTGCTGCCTGAGACGTTGCATCTTCTTGAGTATCCAAAGCTAGTTGCCTGCAAATACAAAGACCTAGATTCCTTAGAAAGATTAATCTATAACATTTAATTTAGTAAAAGTGTAGCAATATTTTGCTGGTCACATGCCCTAGGCTGGCTTGCAAATATTTTGACCCCAGCCATAAGTTTTGGGATTGGATAAACTATCTTCACATGTAAGCTAACTTGTTGGGATGAAGAAAAAGAAGGTTGTCTTGAACACTAATTTGTAAAAGTAATAAGCAAGATACAGTGAACAATCAGGTATCTAATTTAACTATCCTGCCAACAAGTTGCACATAGATAGTAGTCATTCTGATTTTTGAACTAGTGTACTATTATGATTTCTGAAGCTAATTCACCCTGAGATAGGAGTCCAATTGCCAGGAGCAACTAGCTTCTATGCTTACAGGTTCTTCTATTACCAATTTGCCATCTTTCACATATTTCTTCTTACTCTTCCTTTCGTATGAGCATCACATCACAGATGAGAAAAGGGGAACCAGAAGACAAGCATAAATATGGACAAGAGCATCCAAGAAAAGTTAAAAGCAGACCTATACCACAATGGATGAGCTCGGTGCACTTGACCTTGGCACAATGCTGGTTTCCCACGCACGACGTATGGACGACCCTGCCTAGGCAGTACGACATTGGTGTGGTGGCAGATTACACACGTAGGTAGACGTCGTTGAGACCATGTTTGGCACTAGCTGTAGAAGGACAAGATGTGGGCTGCGCAATCATGATGTATTGATCGGTGCATGAGGCACGTATATATGAGTACAGAGGGGGGCCACAACCTCAACTATACAGAGGAAACAAGAGGTGGGCCCTATACACAAATATACACGTACACAATATACTCAAC
>NC_057798.1:11145010-11183805 GCF_018294505.1 Triticum aestivum
GTGGAAGTCGGCAGTCCCTTCGTCATCACACCCGAATACGTCCAAGAGCCACCTGCTCGCGCACAAAGTGAATGTCCAGCTCAATGTGTTTAGTCCGGAGATGATGAACGGGGTTGGCGGAGAGGTACACTGCAGAAACATTGTCGCAGTAGACAACCGTAGCCTGGGAGACGTCGTGATGCAGCTCCTGAAGTAACTGTCGTAGCCAGGTGCATTCAGCAATAGCGTTAGCCACAGCTCGGTACTCAGCCTCTGCACTGGAGCGTGAAAACGTTGGTTGTTGCTTGGACGACCACGAGACGAGTGAAGGACCGAGGTAGACGCAGTACCCATAGGTGGACCGACGAGCGTCTGGGCAGCCAGCCCAGTCCGCATTGGAGTAGGCCATCATCTCCAAAGAAGTGGACGCCGTGAGGGTGAGCCCGAGGGTCATCGTGCCACCAATGTAATGGAGGATCCGCTTCATGAGAGTCCAATGGGAGTCACGAGGGGCGTGCATGTGGAGACACACCTACTAAACAGCATACTGAAGATCTGGTCTGGTGAGAGTCAGATACTGAAGAGCACCGACGATAGACTGGTAGAAAGGAGCATCCGACGCTGGCGAGCCCTCAAGAGCAGAAATCTTGGCCTTCGTGTTAACACGAGTAGCAACAGGGTGACAGTTGAGCATGCCAGCACACTCAAGAAGCTCGTGCGCATACTTTTGCTGATGAAGAAAGAAACCGTCCGGTCACCGAACGACCTCAATGCCAAGGAAATAATGTAGAGCCCCCAAGTCGGCAAACTCGTCACGCAGCCGAAGAGTAATCTGTTGAAGTAGAGCTGCGGAGGAGGCCGTCAGGATGATGCCGTCGATGTAGAGGAGCAAATCTGCAGTCGTGTCACCGTGGCGATAGACAAACAATGAGGCATCCGAGCGAGTGACGCTGAAACCAAGTGTCTGAAGAAACCCGGCGATCCGCTGGTACCAGGCGCGGGGTGCTTGCTTGAGCCCGTAGAGAGACCGGGACAGCAGATACACATGGCCAGAAAGAGATGCGTCGACAAAACCGGTGGGCTGCTCACAATAAACCTGCTCCTCAAGATGGCCATGGAGGAAGGCGTTGGAGACATCCATCTGATGAACTGGCCACCCTCGGGACACCGCACGCTGGAGGACGGTGCGGATCGTGCCCGGTTTGACAACCGGGGAAAACGTCTCAGTGAAGTCAACTCCAGCGCGCGGTCAGAAACCACGAACCACCCAGCGAGCCTTGTAGCGCTCAAGTGTACCGTCTGAGTGGGTCTTGTGGCAAAATACCCACTTGTCGGTGATGACATTGGCGCGAGGAGGCCGGGAAATCAGTGTCCAGGTACGGTTGCGCTGAAGAGCGTCGAACTCTTCCTGCATCGCTGCAAGCCAGTGAGGATCACGGAGGGCTGCGCGAGCGGATGCGGGAAGAGGAGACGGCTCCGCGGTGGAGGCGGCCAGGTGGTACTCATCGCCCGAGTACCGTAGGATCGGATGGTGAACGCCGGTTCTAGATCGTGTAATAGGGCCAGCCGGCAACACCGGAGCGGCCGGCGAGGCCGGCGAGGCGGCCGGCGACGGGGCCGATGAGGCGGCCGCCGAAGAAGCCGGCGAGGCGGCGGCCGATGAGGCGACGGCCAAAGGGGCGGCCGAAGGGGCAGCCGAGCCAGCGGCGCCCGAGTTGGGGGCAGCGAGTGAAGGAGGGGCGCCAGCAGAGGCGTCATGGTCGTCCGAGGAGGCCGAGAGGGCAGGTGCCGGCGTGGGGGCGTGAGACGCAGCTCGTCCCATGGCGTAAGGACCGCCAAAACCCGGAGGCGGTCCGAGGGCCGGACGTGGCCGTCCACCTGACGGAGTCGCCGAAGGGCCGGCGGTGGCCGGCGGTGACGAGGCAACAAGGGGTACCTGCTGTTGAAACGGAGACACCATTTCATCAAAGTAAACGTGTCGGGAGGTGAAAACATGATGGGAGACGGGATCATAGCAGCGGTAGCCCTTAGTGTTAGGTGGGTAGCCGAGAAAGATGCAGGTGATGGAGCGGGGTGCAAGCTTATGAGGTGTAGTAGCGGCGATGCTACGGTAGCAAAGGCAGCCGAAGATGCAAAGCTCATCATAAGAGGGTGGTGCACCGAAGAGAAGGTGATGAGGTGCAAAGTTCCCGCGAGTGCGATATGGACGGATGTTAATGAGGAGTGAAGCGGTGGCGAGAGCGTCAGGCCAAAAGCGCGGAGGCACATTGGCGTGAAAGAGGAGAGTCCTAACGCAGTCATTAAGAGTGCGAAGGATACGCTCAGCGCGACCGTTCTGCTGCAAGGTGTACGGGAAGGTGAGCCGAAAAGTCGTGCCATGTGTGGTGAGGAGTGTACGAACAGCTAGGTTGTCGAACTCCTTCCCGTTATCTGTCTGCAACGCGAGAATGGGACGACCAAACTGCGTGAGAACATAGGAGTAGAAGGCGGCGAGAGTGGATATAGCTTCCGACTTGCGGCGCAACGGGAAGGTCCACACATAATGCGAGAAATCATCAAGTATGACAAGATAATAAAGAAAGCCTGTATTACTGGCAACAGGAGAGGTCCAAACATCACTATAAATTAACTCAAACGGGTACAATGCAACATGAGAAGAAGCCCTAAATGGGAGACAAGCATGTTTGCCAAGGCGACATGCATGACACGAGTGATCCTCGTTCTTATTACACATGAAAGAAAAACTCCGAAGTATATGACGAAGGGTGGCGGGATTGGGATGATCCAAGTGAGCGTGCCAAAGATCCACTCTGGTGGCGAGAGCGATAGGGGCGGCGGAAGTGGTGGAGCTGGCAGAGTGAACCGGGTAGAGCTCGTCGGGGCTGTCACATCGATGGAGCACCATCCGGGTGCGAGGATCCTTAACAGAAAAACCACATTCGTCAAATTCAACGGTAATAGGATTTTCACGTGTAAGAGAACGAATAGAAATAAGATTTTTAATAAGCTCAGGAGAAACTAAGACATTAGACATGGATATTGGAGTGGAGTTAGATGGAAAATATGCATGACCTATGTGAGTGACAGGAAGAGAGGAGCCGGCACCGACGGTAATGCGGTTGGAAGTGTGGATGGGATAGGAGGTGTGGAGGTTACCTGGATAAGCCGCCATATGTGCGGTAGCTCCGGTGTCCATGTACCAGTCGCCGCCGCCAGTGTAGATGGATGGTAAAGGGGCGGTGTGAAGAGCCGCCAGAAGGGCCGGGTCCCACGGCGTCGGCGGGAGAGGCTGCGGCGGGGCCGTCAGGGGCAGGAACGGTAGCCCGCCTGGCTGCGGCCGCTGGCCATAGGGCGCCCCATAGGGCTGTGTCATGGCGTAGAATGCCTGGTGCGATGGTGGTCGTGCGCCAAGAATACCCGGGGCAGGGGCACGGGGAACCGGCATGGAGTAGGCATGCACAACGTCGGTCCATGGATTCTTGCCGGCGTACCACGGGGCCGGCTGATACGCCTGCTGCGGTGGGCGGGGTGCTCCTCCCTGAGCGCCCGCACCTCCCTGCTTGCGGCCGCCACGACAGCCGCCGCGACGACCCCCCCCCCCCTCCCCATTGGCCGCCGGCTGGGGCGGCATGAAGGGAGCAGCCGGGGCGAGCGGGAAGCCGGGCGGGAAAGCTGGCGCCGCCGGCTGGGGCGGCGTCGGGCGCAGAGGTGGCGGGGCTTGATCCCCGCGGGTGCCAGCGACAAGGGCGGTGTGAGTCATGTGAGTCCGTGCCATCCGCATCCGGCGCTCCTCCAACTTGAGGTAGGCGACCACCTTAGCAAAGGTAGGCTGCGGGATGAGGGTGAGGTTGGAGGCGGCGTTCCCAAAATCCTTGTTGAGTCCGGCGGTGAGGGTGCTGATGTGGAGCTCGTCGCTGATCGTCTCCCCGAAATCATGGAGCTCATCGGCAAGCTTCTTGAGGCGCATGCAAAAATCATCGGTGGACGAGTCAAGCTGCTGCCACCCATAAAACTCGTCGTGGAGAAGGACCATGCGCTGCAGTCTATTATCGGTGAAGAGGCCGTTGAGCTTGGTCCCGACCGCGTAGGCGTCATCATCGTCATCCACCATGGTGTGAAAGAGGTTGCTGGAGATGGTGAGGTAGAACCAGCGGATGATGGTGGCGTCTAGGATCATCCACTCCTCGTCGTTGATCATGAGAGCCGAGTCCATGGTGCCGTCCACGTAGCCGTGCAGGAGGTACTCAAGGAACACAAGTGAAAAGTACTGCTTCCAAGTGGAGTGGGACGCGGTGTTTTGATCAAGCTTCACCGGGACACGCTCATGGATGTTGAGGTCGCGGACGAGGGTGACATCGGGACCAGCGAACGGGTTGGAGACGGTGGAGGAGGAGGAGCTCATGGCTAGGTTTAGGGTATGGGACATGTGGCGCGGTGTGGGTTGGAGGTGGTGCGGCGCAGGTTGGAGGTGGTGCGGGGTGGGGCGGTGGGGTTCGCGGCGCGGGTGGCGGCGCGAGGTGGTGAGGCGGGGTGCTAAGGCACGAGAGAGAGGAAGGGAACGGAAGCGAGTGGCGAGCGGCGATGGCGGCGTCGTGGAGAGGCGGTAGCGGCGAAAGGCGCGGTGGAGGGTGGCGGCGGCGGGGAGTAGCGTCGGCGGCGGTGGTGCGTAGAGGCGCAGCGGCGACGGCGGCTTAGGGTTTAGGATCGTGCTGCGATAGATACCATGTAGAAGGACAAGATGTGGGTTGTGCAATCGCGATGTATTCATCGGTGCACCAGGCATGTATATATGAGTACAGAGGGGGGCTACAACCTCAAGTATACAGAGGAAATAGGAGGTGAGCCCTATACACAAATATATACGTACACAATATACTCAACACCAGCGATGCTCGATCGCAGTCACCAAGCCGAGCCGCAACACCATCCAGATCCCAGACTCCCTCGAGCGACTCCGGCCAGCTCCCCTCTGGGATGGCTACCATCGCTTAGCCCTGAGCGATGGTAGCCATCCCAGAGCATAGATAGTCGGGAAGGGGAGATGAGGAGGCGACGTTCCTAAATCAAGGAGAGGCGTGGAGACGAGGGCATGGTGTGGACTGTGGAGAACTCGATGTGCACTTTGCTTCATTTCTCTTTGTTTTTCTTCTCATCGTCACTGTTTTCAATCCCTGTATTACAATGCAAAAGAAATCACCTAATAAGCGAATCACTAATTGAGGAATACTCGTTGCAAAGATCACTCCAACTCCCGAGGTTGCGACAAGTGGCGCACATGCAGCGCGCCACTTGTCGCAACCTGAAAGTTTTCCCTTTTTTCGTAGATCAGTTTATTCAAAATGTTTTATCTCTCAAACCGTGTGTCCAAATCTCGAACCGCTTTCATCGTTAGATTCCTCGCGTCGAGATCTTCAAAACTAGATCCCATGTTGATAGGTTTTGACGAACTTTATTTCCACGAAAAAACCGGACGAAAAAACTGAATCAAGAGCACAGGTTTTTTCCCTTTCCGAAAGAGGGCGCCTCTCACGGAATCACAACCGTGCCTCTCACGAAAGCAAAACCGTGACTCTCGCGGAAGGAAAAAAAAGAAGAGAAAACGTGTTTTTTTGTTTCTGAGGAGGCACGTCCGTGACTCTTGCGAAAGCACAACCGTGCCTCTCGCGGAAGCAAAACTGTGACTCTCGCAAAGGGAAAAAATAGAAAATGCATTTTTTTCCGTTTCCGAGAGGCACGACCATGACTCTCGAGAAAGCACAACCGTGCCTCTCGCGGAAGCAAAATCGTGACTCTCGCGAAAGAAAAAAAATAGAAAACGAGTTTTTTTCCATTTCCGATAGGCACGACCGTGACTCTCGCGAAAACATAGCCGTGCCTGTCGCAGAAGGAAAACCGTGACTGTCGCAAAACGAAAAGAAAACAAAAAACATGTTTTTTTGCGTTTCCGAGAGGTATGGCCGTGACTCTCGCGGAAGCAAAACCATGAATCTCGCAAAAGAAAAAAACGTGTTTTTTTGCGCAAATTTTTTTTCATCGGAAAGCTAAGCAAGAACGGTGGAAAACCAAAACGTCGAAAAAACCCGAAAAAACCCCGTTAAAAAGCCGAATACGCATGCGGAAAATAAAAAAATTCCAAAGGGAGCGCGCAGAGCGCGACATGTGGCGAATAACTGAGAGCGCGTCAAGTGGCGTTGAAAGTTGCGAGGCTCCCGAAGGAGCGCTTGTTAATTAGTTGCTGAGTAAAATGCACTGGCGGTACTTGAACTTGCGAAGAAAGCATGCTTTGGTTACTGTACTTCAAAATACGACCAATACGGTCACTCAATACGCCTACACGTGATTATACGGTCACTGTTCACCGTATGCCACTCGTCACCGCTCCATTTGACCGCTTGTTGACCAATCCGAGGCGACAGTTGGCGTTTGCGGGGGGTCTCCTGGGCCTTTTACAAGGAAACCCTTGGCTGGCTCTGTAATTCCTCCACCTCCTTGTCCATTCGGCTTCAATCATAACGATAGGGGAGGAGGTGAAAGGGGAGGAGGGAAGGGCGATCATCGGCGGCACCGCACCGCACCACCACCATCGGAGTCACAGCACAAGGGCGAGAGCAGCCACGCAGGCGCGGCACATCTCATTGCTGGAGCTGTTTCATCGCAATGTCGCCTGTTCGTCACCCCAATGGTGCTCCGCCGCCCAACTACAGTAAGCCCTCACCTCGCCCCGCCATGGTTCTCGCGCTGTAAGCTACATGGTCGAAATTTAGAGGTGGGCATTGTGGATGGTGTGTTTGTTAGTCAGATATGCCCATCTGTATTTTGGAGACTTGCCTAGGGTTTTCGACCATGATTTGGGGGTTTCTGCCTATAGGGTTTTGGGTTTGGAGAAGGTGGTTGTTTCTAGGGTATTTTGTGCTGAAAGGTGCTATATTTTGGTGCATGTTGAAGATGTTGGTTGTATAGGTGAATTACATACTGAAAGTTGGTATCTTGCATCTATTTCTTGCAGTTTATGTGGAACAGAAATTATGAAACTCTGTTGTGCTCTGTTGTGCTCTGTTTTCATGTATGCAGACAAGCGCAGTAGGAAGTTTTCAGTTCAGTTTAACCATGGTGGTTATTTCCTTGGGCAAGGTAGCAATCGTTCATATGTCAATGGTCATCAACTGTGGTACGATGAAGTAGATGCAGATACTTGGTCTCCAATCATGGTTGAAAACCTAGTTGAAGAGATAGGATGGGAGATGGCAGGCAGGCTGAAGGTATATTACTGCATTCTCATTATGTCAATCAATAGGAATGGGTTGAGAGAAATCAGAGGAGATAGTGACATAGATCAGATGCACACATTTGTGTCAATTGGGCATTACTCATTTAGTTTGTACCTTGACCATGAGGACAGTTTGAATGCTAACCTGAGAGAAGATGATGTGGTCAATTTCCCAATAAGGTAGCTACCTCAAGTGTTTAGTCCTTCCAAGAGTAAACCAAATGAGCCAGAAATTGTAGATATTGATGTTGAACCTGAAGATGCAAATTTGCCACACCCAATTCCTATATAGGTAGTGTATCCTCCACAACATGCAAAAGATGATGGTGTAAGCATGTGTTTGCAAAAAGGAAAGCATCTTATGTCAGTGAAGATGTTAGTGTGGAGGAGCCAGCTGTGATTCAGACAACAAGAAATGGTGATGATGATGTTGAAGGTCAAGGTGAATGTGTTAGAGGAAGATACTGCAAAAGGAAAAAACAGACAGTGCAACTCATCTGGAGTAGCTAGTTATGAAATGGAAACAAATGAGAGTGATTCAGATGACTCTGACTTTGATCCTGGGGCCATAGTGGATAGTGACTATGATATTAGTGATGGTGATGATGATCTGTATGCTAATAATGTGGATATGGATGAGCCTGAAGACAGAAAGTAGAAAGAGAAGCAGAAGGAACAAAAAAGAAAGTGCCTGTTAAAGGAATTGAGAAAGAAGCACATGAGCCAGTAGCACATGATCCTGAAGATGAGTTGTCTGAGTCAGAAGGAGATGACTTGTGGGCCCCTGACTCAGATGATGAAGAAATTTGCATGATGTTCAAGGCATTTAGAGCTGAGGACCTACACAGCCCCAAATTTCATGTTGGGCAAGTCTTCCAGACTGTTGAGTTACTCAGGAAAGCAATCAAGGAATACAGTTGCAAGAACAGAGTTGATGTGAAGCTCCCTGTAAATAACAAGAAAAGGGTGAAGGCAACTTGTGATGAGGATTGTACTTGGTACCTTTGGGCCTCTTATGATAGTAGGACAAAGTGTTTCATGGTCAAGAAATATGTACATGAACACACATGTACCAAGAAGTGGAAGATCAAGGCTTTCATTGCTCCTTTCTTAGCACACAAGTACCTTGAGAGCTTTAGAGCTGACCAAGATATGAATCTGAGGAACTTTTTAAGAGTAGTTTAGAAGGAATGGCATATGACACCATCTAGGATCAAGTTGCAAAGAGCTAGAAGGATAGCAATGAAGATTATATATGGTGATGAAGAGGCCCAATACAACTTGTTGTGGGACTATGGAAATGAACTTAGGAGAAGTAACCCAGGCAGCTCCTTTTTTGTCCAACTTGATGATCAAGCAAGGTTCTGCAAAGCATATATGTGCCTGGATGCTTGCAAAAGAGGTTTTCTTCAGGGGTGTAGGCCAATGATATTCCTTGATGGATGTCATATTAAGACTAGGTATAGAGGACATCTGCTAACTGTTGTGGGAATTGACTCAAATGATTATATTTTCCCTATTTTTGTTGATGTGGTTGAAGTGGAGGACAAGCCCAACTAGTGTTGGTTCCTTGAGAGGCTTAAGAATGATCTAGGCATCATCAACACCACCCCATGGACTATTATGTCTGATAAACAAAAGGTAAATGATGTTGATCTTCATAACTTGCTATAGATGACCTTCTTTCATTTAGTTCAGCACCATATGAAGTAGTTGTTACTTATTTTGTAGGGCCTAATAAATGTTGTAGATGAGCTATTTCCACAGACAGAACATAGGTTCTGTGTGAGGCACATGTGGCAAAACTTCCAGCAGCAATTCAAAGGTGATGTACTAAAGAATCAACTTTGGAAGATAGCAAGAAGCAACACTACTGTGAAGTATGAGCAGTACATGATTGAGATGAAGGAAATTAACTTGGATGCCTACAAATGGTTGCATGAGCTTGAACCTAACACTTGGGTTAGGGCATTTCAAAGTGATCTACCCAAGTGTGATATCTTGGTCAACAACAATTGTGAAGTATTTAACAAGTAAGAACCAACTGCTCTCATGTTCTCATATGCTAGTTGTTACTCTATTCAAATATTTAGTGATGTGTCATTCACATGTACAGGTACATATTAGATGCTAGGGAGCTACCAATATTATCAATGCTTGAGAGAATTAAACAACAATTGATGCGGAGGCACTACACCAAGCAGATAGAAGGAGATAAGATGAAAGGAGACATATGCCCTAAGATCAAGAAAAAGGTTGATAAGCTAACTGAATGGGCAAACACCTGCTATGTTGATGGGGCTGGTGATGGAGTCTTTCAGGTTGGTGATAGAGGGACTGACTACATTGTTGACTGGCACAGTAATGAGTGTAGCTGCAAGAGGTGGCAGAAGGGTGGCACACCATGTGTACATGCTATAGCATGTGCTAGACATGAGAGAGTTGATCCCCTCCTACTGGTTAACCAATGCTATTCTGTTGGGATGTTCAAGAAAGCATACAAGAACATCATCTACCCCTGCAGAGATAAGACAGAATGGGAGAGGATGAATGGACCCCCAATTAAACCACCATTGTACACCAAGCAGGTAGGCAGGCCATGCAAGAGCATAAGAAAGGCCCCACATGAAGTTTCTTGCAGCAATGGTGGCAAAAGAATGTCAAGGCATGGTGTGAACATGCATTGCAACTATTGTGGAGAGACAGACCACAACATCAAAGGTTGTAAGTACCTCAAGGCTGGTCTTCCCCCTCCAAATGTGCAAGCTCCACCACAACCACATGCAGATGCTCAAGTTCCTAATGCAGAAGTTGATCCAAATGTGGAAGCTAGTAATGCAGAAGGTGCTCCAAATGCAGAAGTTGATCCAAATGTAGGAGATGATGAGAAAGTCATTACTCAGGTATGTCTTTCATCATTTCTACTATAGGTTTTCTAGAACTGTTGCCTAATCAGACACATTGCAAAGATATGATTCAAAATTACTTGCACTTAAACAGGAGCACAACTCTCTAGATAATCATGTCATAGAAGATCTTATGGTTGATCATATGGTTCAAAATGTAAGTTAATGTGCTTCTTTCATGTAATTGATGTTAAGTTCATAGATAAAACATGTTATTCTGAACTTTCGTATGTACATTTTCCATCCAGAGGCCTCTGCCAAGAGTGGTTGCATTAGGGCCTATACCATAATCAACTTTCATATGTGCTGCAAGAGCCATGCTCGATCAAACCATGGGAGCTCTAGCACAATCCAGCAACAATGGGAGCTCACGCATAATCTAGCATGGTGACTTGGCCAAAAAATTGCTTCTCCTCAAGAGGCAAAGAGACAAAGAACTGGAAGATAAGAAGGAAGCACTTCTTGCAGCAAGAAGGGAGGAACAACAAAAGAAAGCAGAGGAAGCTGCCAGGAAGAGACATCAGCAAGAGGAGAAGAAAGCATTGGAAGCAGAGAGGAAGAGGCAGTCACAAGCTGAGAAGAGAGAGAAGCGAAAAGAAGAAGTTGCAATAGCAAAGAAGGCTAAGGAAGAGACAAGGAAGATCATTATGGAGACCAAGAAAGTTGTGGCAACTGAGAATAAAGCAAGGCAGCAAGCTTAGAAGAAGGCTGAAAAGGAGGAAGCTGCAACCAAGAAGAGAGCGGAGAAAGAAGCAGCAGCACCGTGCCATGGCCGCCCCCCTCGTTTGCTCGCGCCTCCCGTCCACCACCGTGTGCTGCCCGCTCTTGGCCGTCTGTTTCGACCGACCGGCAGCCGCCGGTACGACATCTTCTGGGCACTGGGACGCAAACCACATGCAGTTCCGTTGCTACTGCCCCGGGTCGTCGAGGAACAGTATTGTTAGGCTGGGCGGACCCCCTTCCTCTACTCCAAGCCTCCAGGTGCAGTTGGGATGCAGGCCATCCGCCCTTTGTCCACCGGTGCCATTGCTGCTGAGGCTAGGAAGGAGGAAATGAGGCTAATAGGTATTGCTCTTAGCAAGAGGCCTGCAGGTCCAGCGCCTGATTCAGATGATGATCTTGTGCTTCCTAGTAATACCAGAGGCACTTCAATGTTTGACATCTTCAGATGATGTACTTCTTAAACTCTAAGGCATGATAAATGTTATAATTGATCCATACTGATGTGTACACATGAGTATGGATCAATTGTTGATCATTTCGTAACTAAATGCTGGATATGTTCTGAATTGTTGGTACTTCCCAGATCATTTTGTAACTGAATGCTGGTTATGTTATAAATTGTTGGTACTTCCCAGATATGTTATGTTCTGAATTGTTGGCAAACAATAACTTTGATGTTGTTTCCTATCTTCATATGACAACATTACTGGTTATGCATATGGTCATATATGACAATATTAACTTCATATATTCATATGACAGCATCAACAGCTTCAAACATTAACTTCATATGATAGCAAGATGATAACTTGCACCACATTAACTTCATATGACAGCAAGATGTACACAGAATCAACTTGCATTTGTAGTAAAAGATAGACACTTGCCAAATTAACTTCCATTTGCAGTAAAAGATAGACACTTTCTTACATGGTGGTAAAAGCATCACTTAGAATGCTAGATAACTACATCAACTACAGCTGCAAACTAGAAACTACATCAACTTCCGACTTACAATGCAAAAGCATCACATAACAAACTAGGCATCAACTACCAGTTCATCTCCTAACAAACTAGATCAACTACCAGTTCATCTCCTAACAAACTAGGCAGCATGCTACTGGAAACACCGCATCAACTCCATCACTTCTTCAGCATAGAAATAGCTAGCAGCGCTACAACTACAATGAGTGCTACCACCAGTGCCTTCATCATCACCAATATTTGATTGGCTAACCCTACGAGTACCTCTGCTTGCTGATTGCTCATTCGAGCTGCACCTCCACCTGCATATCTTCTTCCATCTTCAAAGCCTGGAAGATCAACTGCACCTCCACCCACATATCTTTGATTCCTTGCTCGCATCAGCTCTTCCCTCTTATCCTCTGCAGCTCCTAACGCATCTACGGCTTCATTGCCAACGAGAAAGTGATTATCCAGCAAGTAGCCAATGTACTCCAACTCCCAATGCCAGAAATGGTCCAGAAGACCAAAAGAAAAGAACATACGCCAGAAATCACCATCACAACTTCCACAAAAATCCAGCAAAATTAGCAAACGACAATGCCAAAAATTACTTACACCAACAGGACACCTGCAGAAGACCCAACCCTCATGCTTCTCCGTGTTCGACACATAGAACTTCACACGAGCAGGGCAAAAAGGGCATCTTATGAGCGGCACCACCACCGAACGGCCGCCGAGCGATGACCTGACGAGCTTGTCGACATGGCGGAGTGCTGAAGAGGGCGTCGGCGGCGGCGGCGACAGCAGCAAGCTGCTGGAAGAGGGCGGCGGCAAGCAGCAAGGAAGAGGGGGGCAGCAGTGGCGACAAGCAACATGGGGAGGGCGTCGGCCTCGGCGGAAAGCAGCAGGGGGAGGGAGTAGGGAATTAGGGATTCGGCACTCATATTTCAGGGTGGTGGATGAAATTAAATGCGCCGGGCTAATCTACCATTCTTAAGAAGTTGCTCCCCACTTCTCCTAATTCTCTCATCCTGCACAGTATCCACATCAGCAATCTGCTACATCATTATTCAGTTCACATAACCACCCAATCACTTTCCCTCACCTGCGGCCACGTAATCATTCAGTTTCCAACTTGTTCCCCTCGAGTCACGGCGGTGGGTAAAAACTGCATTTTCCATCCCCGCAGGCACTCCTTTTTCCTCACCCGCATCCGGCCATCCCGCATCCCGCACGGCACGACACGGCCGCCGACCCTCCTTCCCACCTCCAGTCCAGTGCCGGCGCCGGTGGTCACCGCTCCATGGCTCCATGGCCACCCCGCGCCTCCGCGGCCTCCACCTCCGTCGCATCCCGCATGGCCGCTGGCTCTACCGTAGGCATCCCACACAGCACGACAAGGCCGCCGGCGGCTCCATGGCCGCCCCACGCCTCCATGGCCTCCTCCGCCGCCACATCTCGCATGGCCGCCGACTCTCCTGCAGGATCGGATCCCACCCACCTCCACCTCAGCGCCAGTGGTCACCGCGCCATGGCCGGCCCACGCCTCCACGGCCTGCTTCTCCGCTGGACTGAATGCTGCCGCCGACCAGCGCCAGTGCTCACCGTGCCATGGCCGCCCCCCTCGTTTGCTCGTGCCCCCCGTCCACCACCGTGCGCTGCCCGCTCTTGGCCGTCTGTTTCGACCGACCGGCAGCCGCTGGTACGACATCTTCTAGGCACTGGGACGCAAACCGCATGCAGTTCCGTTGCTACTGCCCCAGGTCGTCCAGGAACAGTATTGTTAGGCTGGGCGGACCCCCTTCCTCTGCTCCAAGCCTCCAGGTGCAGTTGGGATGCAGGCCATCCGCCCTTTGTCCACCAGTGCCATTGCTTTGCTCCGTCCTTTGGCCACCAGCGCCGTTGCTCTGCTCCCACTGCCGTCATCGTTTGCTAGGAACCCGGTTTTATCTACATCTTCCCCAGGTCAACAGAGCCACATTTTGTTCACTGCTTCTGACTAAGCTTCTTGATATGGAGGTGATGTAATCACGTTGTTCTTCAGTGTTTTTTAGCTTGCTGACACCAAATGGCACACACTTTTATCTTATCAATTAAACTGTTCAACTAAAAAGCAAATAAACCCTTCGGCTGGAGGTCGTTGATGATTGACTGTTCACTTCCTCTCCCCATGATCTCCACAAGTAACTGACTTATTGATCTCCACAAGTAACTGACTTATTCCCATTTAAATTGGGTGCTCCACAACCCATTCATTCCCATCATCCTCCATAGCAGTCATACAACATTTCATTCCCATCATCCTCCATAGCAGTCATACAGCTACCCCTGGTGAGCAAATCTCTCGCCCTTCCTCATGCACATTTCTTGTGACATTTTTGCTGATTCATCACAGCTTTGGACTTCCTTAGGTACTAGACAAAATTGGACACCCGGCCTCCCATCTTAGTTGTTCTTCCCCTGTTTCATACCCAGACGCCTTGGATTGACAGCTCCTGTAGGTAAATATTGTTGCCATCTATTGCTTACTCTAAAGTTTTGTGTACTTTGTTCATATCTGAATTTAACTTCTATTTCTGAATTTTTGTATGCTTCGCTACATTAAATACTTAGCTCTGCTTTTCTTTATCTGTTCTGAATTTTTGTTTGTCTATCCAATTTAAATTCAATATGGTACAAGAATCCATATGCCTTGCATTCATCCCCTGCATTTTACAGAGTTTTTAGAAGGGTATTCTTTAGTCTCTTCACGCCATCGCCTTGCATTTGTCCAAATCTGAATTTACTTTTGCCAATTGAACATGTGTTCTTTAGTTTTAGATTTTTTATATGGTATGAGAAGACATACACCTTGCATTGCACCCCCATATATAATTTTCTTTAGTATCTTCGCGTCGTTCATCTGTTTCTATCACCTTGCGTTTGGTAGACTTGCCGACATGGATAGGGCAGAAAGCCCTTCGCATAATTCAGTTGGATGAAAACGTCATCCATCATTACCTAATCCTCCTCCTCGAGTAAACCCATATGTTGCTGCCCAGAACCGCTGTATGCGTCTGGAACTCATGGTTCAAAAAGGAAAAAGAGGTTTGTTAGGCACATTATATTCCTCCGATGTTATCTTCCATACAATATGTCTTGCGATTTATTTCACCATCTACTTCTTCATATCTATGAAGCAACAACCTCTAGAGGAAAACAAACATCACAACAACCTGCAAATGAAGAATCATCCACATCGACATCACACACACGAAATCTGGACTTTGTCCAAAACCGTAAGATTCCACCCACATTCCAGCTCACGCCTAAGAGTTTTGGGATGACTACATTTACAAAAAACAAAACTCTTCCCGGCTTATCTTTTAGGAACTATATTTCAACCCTTAAACCTTGGAGGTCCCCATCATTCTTGCAAACATTGTGGTGCTCTGTTTTGGTATGAAGAGCGTCTACGCAGAGAAAGACATACTCCAGATCCAACATATAATTTGTGTTGCAAGGGAGGAAAAGTTTACCTGCAACCATATGATCCTCCTCCTCAACCCCTCTTGGATTTACTGACATCCCAGGACAGAACACTCTCCAGTCACTTCTTTAAACATTTTAGGTAGTACAATACGATGTTTGCAATGACTTCAATGTGAGATAAAATTAAAGAAACCATAAATGATGGACGAGGCCCATATGTTTTCAAGGTTAGTGGGTAGATTTGCCACCGCATTGGTTCTTTGAGACCAACTGGGGAGTGACCAGAATATGCATAATTATACACGTTTGATACTGACCATGAGGTTTCAAACCGAATAAATGTTGCTTCGTCTTCACGCTCTGCTTTATCTTCATGCTCTGCTTCGTCTTCAAGCTCTTCATTCCAAGCTAACGAAGGCATTGTTAAATTGCGCATACATATGCTGAACACACATAACCCCATTGTCAAGTTGTTTAGGACAGCAAGTCAAAGATTAGCTAGGAGTGATTCCGATCATTTAACAATCAGGATATATGGCAAACCTGATGCCCATGGAGACATCTACAGTGCTCCAGTCGCGTCTCAGGTTGTTGGATTTGTGGTCGGTGATATTGGGTCATCTAATGTAGGACGAGACATTATAATAGAAGACCATTCATCACAGTTACCGCGAATTAGTGAGAAACACCCCAAGTTTATGTCCATGCAGTATCCTCTCTTATTCCCATACGGGGAAGATGGCTACCATGATGAGCTTATGTACCGGCAACGATCAAGTACTTCAGCCAATCAGTGCCAAAAAGTCATAATGCTACAGTACTACACATATAGGTTGCATGATAGGCCAAATGACTTCAATACTCCATTACGATGCAAAAGATTAACACATGTTTATTATGTGGATGGATATTGTTGTGTTGCAACATTCTGTATTGGATTCTACCGCAAGCCTAGCTTTCTAAGTAAATATAGATCATCATCATTTAGTTCTTTGGCAAATTCTGTATCAAGAGGTATTACATCCAGTTCTTCTGTTGGGCACAGGATTATATTACCATCCTCCTTTACTGGAGGCCCTCACTATTTATACCAAAACTATCAAGATTCCATCGCTATTTGTAGAAAATATGGTTGCCCAGATCTATTTGTGACGTTCACATCAAATGCTGCCTGGCCTGAAGTTATGGACGCTTTATCCTCCATTCCAGGTCAAGAGCCATCTGACCGTCCAGATATTATCAACCGGGTATTCAAAATGAAGCTTGATATGTTGATGGATGATATTAAAAATAAAAAAATCTTCGGTCCCATAAATGTGGGTAATAGCACTTTCCCCAAACTTATTTCCTTTGCACAACATATCTTTTGTGTCAGTTATTAAAAATATTGTACTTTCCTGTAGCTATCTACACAGTTGAATTTCATAAACGTGGCCTCCCACATGCTCATATAATTATATGGTTAGCCAAAGAAGCCCCCTTAGATGCACAGAAGATAAATTCAATTATTTCTGCTCAGTTGCCAGATCCTGTGAAAGACCCAATTAGATATGAAGCTATATCTTCTTTCATGGTGCATGGCCCTTGTGGCCCTGTCAACCAGTTTTCCCCATGCATGTCAGAAGGAAAGTGCACAAAATTTTACCCGAAGGATTTCTGTGACAAACCACTATCCGGGAGAATGGTTTTACTGAATATGCCCGACCAAACAATGGAATAACTGCTAGAAAAAATAAAGTTGACATTGACAATAGATACATTGTTACTCATAATGTTGATCTGGTGGTTAAGTATCAAGTCCACATAAATGTAGAAAAGGTTAATCATGATGGTATGCACAAATACCTTTTCAAGTATGTTACAAAAGGATTTGATTGTGCTAGAATTGTCCTCTACTCCAAGTCTACGTCATCAGATTCATCGACTGAGACAATTAATGAAATTGATAACTATTTAGAGTGTCGTTGTGTCACACCAAATGATGCTGCTTGGCGTTTGTTCGAGTATGATATTCACCATACAGAACCTTCCGTAGAAAGGCTCCCTGTTCACCTTCCTCTTGAGAATGATGTAATTTTTTCTGAAGATGATAATCTGGAACAAGTAATTGAAGACCCAAAAAATATGGCAACTAAATTGACTGCATGGTTAGAGGCTAATGTGCAACACACCAAGGCTCAATGATACACCTACATACAATTTCCTGAATATTGGACATGGCACCAACAAGAGAAATATTGGGGTTTTCATCGAGGTGCTCATAATAAAATTGCCCGAATTGCACATGTCAACCCTTCACAAGGGGAATTATTCTACTTGAGGATGTTGCTCCACGTTCGTAAAGGCCCAACATCCTTCACTGATATTCGAACTATATCAGGCCAAGTGTATCCTACATTTTGTGCTGCATGTGAAGCTTTAGGCCTCCTAGGTGATGACCGAGAATGGTCAAATGCTTTAAAAGATGCAGCTCAGTGGGCATTACCATTTCAATTACGTCATCTTTTTGTTACCCTGCTGCTTTTTTGTGATGTAACAAATCCTATCAAACTTTTTGAAGAACATGCATCACCAATGTCTGAAGATATAGCACATCGGTTGAATCCTGGTCCTTCTCAGACAAGCAATTCATCACTACATTCATACGTGACATCCTGTCTTCTCATTGAGCTTGATAAATTGCTATGGGATTCTAGATATTGCTTATCCCGTTTTAATTTGCCACTACCAGATGATATGGGAAATGCTTCTTTCACAAAACCGAATTTTGCTCGATGAGCTTAGCTATGACATTCCAGACATGACATCCACTTTGAATGATAATATTCTGAAGCTAAACAACAACCAGAAGGATGTATTTCATGCTATCTATAATTCTGCAATAAATAATGAAGGCTGAACGTTCTTTGTTTATGGATACAGAGGGACTGGAAAAACTTTTCTATGGACTACTTTATTGTATTCGTTATGAAGCCAAGGGAAAATTGCATTGGCGGTTGCATCATCAGGAATTGCTACTCTATTGCTCCCAGGAGATCGAACACCGCATTTCCGTTTTAAAATCCCTTTGGAAATTTCTCAGAATTCAATGTGTAGTATAAAGAAAGATACACACCTGGCAGAACTTATTCAAAATACATCTCTTATTGTTTGGGATGAAGCACCGGTAAATCATAAATATTATTTTGAAGCACTAGACCGCACTCTCAGGGATATAATGTCAGATACTAGACCTAATGCTGAAGACATGCATTTTGGAGGCATCACTGTAGTTCTTGGTGGGGATTTTCGTCAAACACTTTCGTAATAAAAAATGCAACAAGACAGCAGATTTTAAAATCTTGCATTGTTAACTCTTATTTGTGGAACTAGTGCGCACTTCTTCAATTTAATGAAAATATGAGGCTCTCCTCAGCATCTCTGTCCATCTCAAAGAGAGAAGCATTACGGAATTTTGCTGAGTGGCTATTACGAGTTGGAAATGGCACTGAGCCTTATATTCCTATTCCAAATGACCCCAACAACATATTTATAGAGATACCCCATTACCTCCATTTGTCCACAGAGTCTAGAAATATAGATGGATTGATTTCATTTGTCCATGACTTAGGCTGTGAATCTGCTAACAATACATCATATTTGTGTGATCGTGCAATTCTTGCACCCACCAATGATGTTGTTTCTAAAATAAATAGCAGAATGATTTCTCAGCTACCAACAAGTGAAATGTCATATTATAGTGCAGATTCAATTGACGACAGTTGCCCTAATCATTCTACTCTAGAGGCATTATATCCGACTGAGTTTCTAAACAAGCTTGAGATACCCGGTCTTCCAGACCATGTATTGCATTTGAAAATTGGTGTTCCTATCATGCTACTTCGTAATCTTGATCCATCAAGAGGGCTTTCTAATGGCACTAGACTCGTTGTTACACAACTAACAGGTCGTGTAATAGAAGGACAAATCATAACAGGAAAAGCTATAGGTTCAAGAGTATATATTCCTAGAATTGTCACTACGTCAGCTCAGTCTAAGTGGCCTTTCAAAGTAAGGCGTCGCCAATTTCCTATTCACCTTTCATATGCTATGACAATAAACAAAAGTCAAGGCCAAACACTGAACCGAGTTGGTGGCTACTTGCCATCTCCTGTTTTCTCCCACGGTCAATTATATGTAGCATTTTCAAGAGTTACATCACCAGAGGGCTTGCGAGTTCTGATTGAAAATAGTCCAGTTTCTTATGAACATTGCACACATAATGTAGTATATGCTGAGTTATTTAGTCAAATAAATAGGCATAGAACCCAGAACTAACAGGTATGTTATGATATGCCTCAAATATCCAAGATATGTTCTAAACATTTTTAGCATACCATAATTTTTTCCTAACAGTCTTAGTATTCATTCATAGATATCTGAGATATGGAGTCAAGTATAGCACTTAAAAGCATCACTTGAGGACAGCAAAATTGTAGGGTCTTTGCACGCCTGATAAGGCTTTGGGATGCTAAAATAATTAATCCCAGATATGGAGATGGCTTGCTAAGCATTGATGGCATTCTCTTAGATGAAGATGTATGTGTAATTGTGTGCTCCAAATTGTACATTCACATTTGTACTCAAAATGATACTAAATTTACATATCACATTTAATTATTTCATTTGTTTACAGGGCAACATGGCACAAATGAGTGTGCCCAAAAAATTTGAAAAACAGTTTCGTGGATTGCTATCAAAAAGATCTGTCTACATTATTTCAGATATTGCAGCTATTGATAACAGAAGCAAATCATATGTCTACCACCATCAGAACTACATGTTACAATTCAAACATGACACAAAGGTCCATGCATTGCACTCAAGAGGAGAAAATATACCTACTGTTTCCTTCAACTTTTGCCCATTTGATCAGCTCCCAAGAAAAGCAATTGATTCAAAACCAATCCTTGGTAATCCGTGGTTCCTTATTTTCTCTCCTAACAGTTATAATGCTTATTAACTTTCTATACATAATTTGTGCAGATATTATTGGAGTAATAAGTGATGTTGGTCCATACGATTATGCTAGCCCAACATCTCAGAACAAACTTCGAAAGATAAAAATTCGAAACCTAGAGTATGTCTTTCTTGCAACGATGCCACTTAATTTCTTCCTTAAAGACCCTTTTTCCTGCAACTCTGAAAGTATACCTTGCTTTTCCAGTGAACAAACGCAAGAAGTAGTTCTGTGGGGCAAACATGGAGAATCATTTGATGAAGAAGTAGTACTTAAAAAATCTCTAGAAGGAATTGTGATAGCTATTTTTGCTGGTATAACTGCAACTTCACAGAAGTTTACAGGTGAATTATCAAACGAGCTTGCTTCAAGGAAAAAAGAAAGGATTTATTTAAATATACTATTAACCACATAATCTTATATAGGTACAATACAAGGATCTTCAAGTTCTGCAACACAGGTGTATCTTGACCTCAATATACCTGAAGTTCAACAGTATCGTAGCAGGTTCTCCACCTCCCTCATTGCCATTTGCCTAATTTTTTTGTTCGCCGCTACAACATACAAATAGCTTATATAAAAAAATGAAGCTACCAATGGAAATTTCCAACTCTACAAAAGAATCTCCCCAAAGTCGCACATCTATATCCACTTGAAGCAGCAGGCAAGCTGTATACCATTGAACAAATATCTACCTTGTCAACCACATCTTTTCAGGTCAGTACTTTTCGAGATAGTTCGTTTCTAAAACCTCTCTATCCAAAATGTATATAATTGATGCTCCAACCTTTTCTGCCACAAGGGAGGAGCAACATTCAATACTATTGCAAAAGTGACATCCGTTATACCATCAGTCAAATGGTACTACAAAGCATGCAAGCATTGTGGAAAAGGTTAAAACAACATATCAGATACCCCGACATGCGCCTGCCAATTTCCTCTTCCATGCCCGATGTACCATACATCTTCCTAAATCTAATCCTTATAAATTGCTTTTCTATTATTCATGTCACTAACAATTCTACAATCCTTCAGATATAAGCTCCCCCTTACACTAACAGATAGCTCAGCAAGTTTGGATGCAGTTGCGTTTAATAAAATAGCTGAAGACTTGGTTGAGCGTCATGCTGAGCAAGTTTCTATGAACATGAAAATAGATGCTGCGGATTAGGTGCTTTCCCTGGATAAAGCCATTGGTAAAGAAAGGTTATTCTATATAGGAATGAATATTGACTCAGCTGCCAAGTACCCTATAAAATATGTCCTGAAAAAAAGTTTCCCCATGAACAATACCAAATCGGTTCCTCTGTTAACGGCTTCAAAGATAACAACTTTTTGATACTCATTACCTTCATATATCATCCTATTAACTTGACATGTGAAGCTTTTTCAGTCAGCACAAGATAACTTGCACCAACTTCATCTGTCATAAATGATGAGAGGTTCCTGGCCATTTATCAATTTAAATTCTGAAAATATATTAACAAAACATTAAATCCATATTTTCTAATGAGCATTATCTATATTATTGTCAATCCAAGTGCACTGCAGCCAGAGGCCCCCTTCAACAATAAACCTCCAAGTGATAACCACACACCTATCACTACAAAGGAAAGTGAATCTAGGTAAATTTGGCCACATAGAATTTCATGTGTGTAATGCTTCACAAACCTCCAAGCGAAGTTGAGATTAAACAATTCAACCTTTAGGATCTTTCTTTGGTAAATCTAATAATTGCTCTATTTTGTATGTTCATCTATCTAATGCTTCACTAACCTCCATGCTTATTCAATTCTTCTAATAAATGTACTTTCTTATTTATAATGTACATTCAAATCAGTTCCGAAGTAAAAAGAAGGATTGGTTTTGACAAGGATGCTGCCAACAACTCTAACAAGTATCACAATACTCACAAGGATGATGCCAACAACTCTGTTTAGTTTCCTGTCTAATGCTTCACAACACTCACAACCACTACAAAGAATTTATTTATGTTTAGTTTCCTGCCAATGCAATCCTAACAATCCTGTACCTATAATATTACTTTCTTATTTAGTTTCCTGCTCAATGCAATCAAATTTCTGAATGCAGCTCAAAAAGCACAGATAGTCCTCTTTCGAAAAGGCAAAAGTAAAGCGAGAGTATGTATTACTTCCCATTACCTATAGTTGAATATCTCGCCAATGAATTTTCCTGTTCATATATTTACAATTCTAAATATTTCTGTACCCACTAATGCAGACAATAAAAATGCAGCAAACAACTATGAAAAGACAGACTAAAATGAAAGTGCATACAAACGTATGGTATATTATGTACCTCAGGTTTTTTATTCAAACATTCAGAACTTCTAATATATGTTGCATTTCTAAAAATACTATGTATCACACTTAATGTAGGCAACTTCCACAATGCTCATACTGGCAGCTTCCACAATGCTCATACGGCCAACTTCGACAATGCTCCAAACGACAAATAATCAGGAATATTCAACTTCCACAGTGCTTTGACACTGACAGCCGACAACAATAAAAAAATTTGTTGCTCAAATTCTATTGTGACCGAGAATGTTCTCATACCCAGTACCTTATATTGTAACTGAGATGTCTACTCGTGCTTACTTTTGGTTCCATGCAAGTGACTTCAGAGTTTTCTGGCTATATTTGCAATTTTGTGCTTGTCAACAATGGATACACTCCTATAAATGGGCCATAATATATTTTTTGTAAACTGTACAATCGTGCATGCATGTAAATATTGATTCCTACATTAACACCTCAAATGGTCATTCTTACCATCACAATTAAGTCACAATTGCCAGTTTCTAAAAATTCATTCCTCAGTTAATTCTGTATTAAAGGTTACTAAAAAATATTTCAGATAGACACTATAAATTCATTCATTGCTTAGTTAATAGTGTATAAAGCATTTCTAAAACACCTTTTGGTTAAAAACTCTTATGGTTGCAGTCCACCTATATAATACCCCCCCCCATACAACCTATATCTACAAGCAAATCTTTTCTCACACAAAATCTTCACTATTGTCAAATACATGGACAAGCAGCAACAAGGCAAAAGGTATGTCTATTACATGCAAAGTTATTTTGTTGGTTTCATATCTGATATTTCACAATTTGCCCGCATACTTTTCTATAGGACGCAACCTTACACAACAAAGAATGTTCTGCCCTCTTCATCAACTCATGCATCAAGAAAAACTCACAAGAAATACATGGAGGCTATTGCAGACATGAAAAATGCCACCACTAAATCCACAACATGGATCACTTTGAAAGAGGACGCACGTGAAGACAACATCACTAAGCTACTCTAGGAACATCCATTCAGGTCCACCAAATACATCTTCGAGTACATGAAGAACAGAATTAAACATGTCCAAATTCTCCTCGATGAAGAAGACAACCGCGTGGACGACTCCAACAAACTATAAACCAATATTATGCTACTTATTTACAAGACTTTGCAATGATAAACGAATAAAGTACAATAAATCTCTTATATTTGTATTTTCATGCTGATATTGTTAATCGAAATATCAATGTTGCATTCAACCAAGTATCATCTAAACATATTGCCACCAATTCCCGCAGCAACGCGCGGGGAATTGCCTTGTTTACATTAAAAACACCTGCAAACGCCAGCTGTCATCTCGGATTGGTGAACAAGTGGTCAAATGGAGCGGCGACGAGTGGCGTACGGTGAACAGTGACCGTATAATCACGTGTAGGCATATTGAGTGACCGTATTGGTCGTATTTTGAAGTACAGTGACCAAAGAGTGCTTACTTCTCAAGTTCAAGTACCGCCAGTGCATCTATTACCACTATAAAAGAAAGAGAGGGCGGAGAACCAGATCATCCTATCCATCAAAACCTGCAATCTAATGGTCCACATCCCTCCAGCATACTAAATGCGTTTTACGCTTTAATTACCCACCATGCCGTTACTTAATCTATTATCTACTACCCCTCCCGTGGTTAACCCAACAAGCCACGCAATTAGCCACTAATCCTGCCCACCCGCATGAAAAAATAACCTCCGGCTACGCATGCACGCATGCCCCGCACATCCCATGCCCCGCACCTCCGCTCAAGGAATAGAGCACGGTCGGGGCCTCCACTGCCATCTGCCTCCACCGCCGCTCCACGCCCCCATCGGCCTCCGCCGCCCCCCGACTCCATCCTCCGTCGCCGCCGCCTTCGCCGCTCCCCGCCTCCATCCTTAGTCGGCGCCGCCTTCGCCGCTCCCCGCCTCTGCGGCCTCCCGTGTCCCCTTATTTCGCCGCCTCTCCCACCTCCCCGCCCATCCTCCTCCGCCGCTGCCGCCGCGGCCTCCACCGCTCCCTGCCTCCATCATCTGCCGGCCCTCTGCCGCCGCCACTGTCAGCCGGTCCTCTTCTCCGACGCCGTGAGTGTGAGCCTCACAGCTACCCCTCGCTTCCTTGCATGTCCCCCACACGCCCGACGTTGCCTCCCCGCCTCTCCCCCGCCATGAGTGGATCTCGCAGCGCGGCCCCCATGATGCATCCCTTCCCGCGGTTGCCGCCGGATCCGGCGACTCCAAGCATAGACATCGCCAGATCTCTTCCCCTTTCTCTCTCCCGCGGATCTGGCTGCATCCCTCTGGTGAGCTATGAAGCCCACCCCCCTTGCATCTCTCTCTGTATTCCAAATGAATTTGTTTTGTTGTGCATGATTTGAACTTCCCTCGCCTTTTTACCAGATGGCCTCCCCTGCTCCTTGCTGTGGATTTAGTTTCAGTTCTTGTTATGTGAAGATAATTAGTTATTGTTTTCTTGAAGTGAAATGAGAATTCAATAGTTGTATTCGATGTGAATTGTGAAACAATACAACTTGGGCACTTTCAGTGCAATTACACTATATTCCAATTGTGAATCAAGTTAAATTTCTATCTGGAATTGTCAAAATTGATGTGCAAATATGTGAAATCCATATTTTGTGATGTCTGAAATCAGTGAAATAGCTGAAATACTAAGTTTCAGTCCTTTGTAAAAAATATCATAGTGAAATAGTTGAATTACTGGCAAGCTTCAAGCCTTCAGCCGATGGGGCTGCTGCGTGCACGCGTCCACCATCTTCGCCGCCTCCTCGAGACGAGGCCGCCACCATCGAGTTCCACTCCGGCGTGTTTTTTGCACCCCCTCCCGTGTGCCTCCTTTTTCATCGGTCGCTGCCACTGTCGGTGTAAAAACCGGCGGATCTCGGGTAGGGGGTCCCGAACTGTGCATCTAAGGCTAATGGTAACAGGAGACTGGGGACACGATGTTTTACCCAGGTTCGGGCCCTCTTGATGGAGGTAATACCCTACTTCCTGCTTGATTGATCTTGATGATATGAGTATTACAAGAGTTGATCTACCACGAGATCATAGAGGCTAAACCCTAGAAGCTAGCCTATGGTATGATTGTTGTTGTCCTATGGACTAAACCCTCTGGTTTATATATACACCGGAGGGGGCTAGGGTTACACAAAGTCGGTTACAGAGAAGGAGATCTATCATCCGAATTGCCAAGCTTGCCTTCCACGCAAAGGAGAGTCCCATCCGGACATGGGACAAAGTCTTCAATCTTGTATCTTCATAGTCCAACAGTCCAGCCAAAGTACATAGTCCGGCTGTCCGGATACCCCCTTATCCAAGAATCCCTCAGTAGCCCCTGAACTAGGCTTCAATAGCGATGAGTCCGGCGCATAGATTGTCTTCGGCATTGCAAGGCGGGTTCCATCTCCGAATCCAGAGTACCTGTCGTGGCGAACAGTGTCCGGCCTCCCATTAATGTCGCACTCCTCGGCTTATGTGCTTCAATAATGGCCATCTCCATGCGTCAAGTAAATACGAGAAGTCGGGGCGTTTTTACATTTGCCACCCTAACCCTGTAAGCCAACCGTCTATTTGAAGAGATGGGGATCCTCATATCCAAATCACACCATCTTCCTCCCAGCAAGCATTCAACAGAGTGTGCCTGGGAAAAGCCATTCCATCATGACTGGCCGCTGGAGCTCCTCCTCTCGCACCCTTAGCTCTAAGCCAGGCGATTGGGAAAAGTGTTCTGTCCCTCATAGCCGACTAGTGGAGTTGCAGACCCAGGGGTTCCTCCCACCTGCATACATGGTCCCCGTCCAAGCCGGACTAGCCACCTACAATGGCGGGGAGGAGGCTGAGAACTTTCCGAACCCATCTAGAGGGGAGCGGATATGCCTTGTCCCGTATTTGCTGAGAGGGCTTGGGTTTCCAATCCACCCATTCCTTCGCAGGCTCCGGGAGTTCTGCGGTCTCTAGCTGCACAACTTTATTCCTGCCTCCATGCTGCACATCGCAGGGTATGTCGCCTTCTGCGAGCTCTTCCTCGGCTATGAAGCTCATTTTGAGTTATGGAAGAGGCTATTCTGCCTCGTCCCTCGCAATCAAGAGGGATCTATATATCAAGTGGGCGGAGCCGAAATATGGCGCATCGCTCAGGCCGGATACCTCTCCGGCACTCCAAAGAAGGCATCTGAAGACTGGCCCTCGGAGTAGTTTTATGTAGATGATGTTCCCCTTCTGGACCCAGTCCGGATGGGCCTTCCCGAGTTTACCAATGCCCCGCTGAAGAAGCACCAAAACTGGCACCCGCGGAGCCCCCAGGAGGAAGACAACAGAGAGGTCCTCTATTTGATGGGCAGGATAAAAATTCTGGCCAAATCAAGATTGACAATGATAGAGGTTATGTCAATATGCATCATGCAGGGGGTGCAGCCACTTCAATATCGGCGGAAACCCATGTGGCACTTCAACGGCGAAGACGACGCCACCCGCTGCAGTCATATAGGTCCGGACTCTGCCACCGCACTGGCGAAAATATTGTCCGATTTGTACAAAGGGGAAGAAGAGGAGTTCCTCCGAATTAAGCCACGGGATGGATTTTCCATGTACAACCCCCCAAGCTGGGTAAGCTGTCATTCCTTAATCGACTCTATTCATACCTGTGTCCTTTGTCACCAATTATTTATCTTGCCATTTTCAAAGCAGGAACTAAGAAGGGACGTGGAAGAGTTCAACAACCCACCTCCGCAGCTAGAGGATCCTGGTCGGGCTCTCGAACCAGGACTTGAAGAAGATCCGGATATATCCGTGGAGCTTGTAGACGGGACATTTTATCAAGCAAGCCGTGACGGCGCTCTAGTGGCCATACTTGCTGGTTATCCTAGGCTGCTCCCGGTGTTGAACGTAAGTAAAGCCGAACCCTAAATTCCGAATTATGCCGAGCCTTAAGCGCACATATTGTATTTTCACAGAAACGGCCATCAGGACGCCGTGCCGAGCCCACGGGGGCTCATCAGCAAAGGGCATCCGGTCCGGGTAGGCGTAAGAGGAAGGCGGTTAGAACTGAGATGTCGGGGCAGAGGTATAAATTGAACTTGCTCTATGATTATCTTTGCCGAATTGTGACAGTTTGCATTGCGCCCTGGCAGGAAAAACATCCGCCGGACTACATCCAGATCCCCTGCCGGCCACGCCTCAAGCAGCCGGATTGACACTGTTTTCAGAAGAACTACCATGATGTTGTTTTATGTGTAGAAAAGAAAAGTTCTCGGAATGTCCTGAAAATCCACGGAGGCACTTTTTGGAATTAATAAGAATTTCTGGGCGAAATAAATACACCAGGGGGCCCACGGCCTGTCCACAATACAGGGGGGCGCGCCCCCTATCTTGTGGCCCCCCTGGACCTCCACCGACCACAACTCCAACTCCATGTATTCACGTTTGGGGCGAAAAAAATCAGAGAGAAAGTTTCATCGCGTTTTATGACACGGAGCCCCCGCCAAGCCCTAATCTCTCTCGGGAGGGCTGATCTGGTGTCCGTTCGGGGCTCCGGAGAGGGGGATTCATCGCCGTCGTCATCATCAACCATCCTCCATCACCAATTTCATGATGCTCACCGCCGTGCGTGAGTAATTCCATCATAGGCTTGCTGGACGGTGATGGGTTGGATGAGATTTACCATGTAATCAAGTTAGTTTTGTTAGGGTTTGATCCCTAGTATCCACTATGTTCTGAGATTGATGTCGCTATGACTTTGCTATGCTTATTGCTTGTCAGTAGGGCCCGAGTGCCATGATTTCGGATCTGAACCTATTATGTTTTCATGAATATATGTGTGTTCTTGATCCTATCTTGCAAGTCTATAGTCACCTATTATGTGTTATGATCCGACAACCCGAAGTGACACCCGAAGTGACAATAATCGGGATACTTCTCGGTGATGACCGTAGTTTGAGGAGTTCATGTATTCACTATGTGATAATGCTTTGTTCCGGTTCTCTATTAAAAAGAGGCCTTAATATCCCTTAGTTTCCACTAGGACCCCGCTGCCACAGGAGGGTAGGACAAAAGATGTCATGCAAGTTCTTTTCCATAAGCACGTATGACTATTTATGGAATACATGCCTACATTACATTGACGAACTGGAGCTAGTTCTGTGTCACCCTATGTTATAGCTATTACATGAGGAATCGCATCCGGCATAATTATCCACCACTGATCCATTGCCTACGAGCTTTTCATATACTGTTCTTTGCTTATTTACTTTTATGTTGCTACTTTATAGCTACTACAAAAAACCCAAAAACAATTATCTTTACTTTTGCTACTGTTACCTTTATTATCATACCACTTTTGCTACTAAACACTTTGTTGTAGATACTAAGTTATCCAGGTGTAGTTGAATTGACAAGTCAACTGCTAATACTCAAGAATATTCTTTGGCTCCCCTTGTGTCGAATCAATAAATTTGGGTTGTACTTCAACCTCGAAAGCTGTTGCGATCCCCTACACTTGTGGGTTATCAAGACTAATTTCTGGCGCCGTTGATGGGGAGCATAGCTCTATTCTCTGAGTCACTTGGGATTTATATCTGTTGATCACTATGAAGAACTTGAAAGACGCTAAAACCAAGATCTATCCCTCAACTACGAGGGGAGGTAAGGAATTGCCATCTAGCTCTGCACTAGATTCTCCTTCTGTTATGAGTAAGCTTGCGACACCTAAACCTGCCACTGCTATGAATTCTGATATGTCGCATGTTATTGATGATGCCACTTCTACTATGCATGATGAAACTACTTCTGTGCGTGATACTACTTTGCCATTAGGTGAATTTCTTGATGAACAACTTGCTAGAGTTAGGGGGAATGAAAATATTGAAGATGCTATTATTGATGATAGTGATGATGAAAGCTCTCCCAATGATTATGTATTGCCTGTTGTTCCTAAGGGTTATGTTATGAATGAAGAAGCTGCTAGAGCTATCTTTGCTTGCAATGATAGATATGATCTTAAGAAATTATTAGCTAAATGGAAGCAGCAGTCTCTTAATTCTAGAATGAAACATGACCCTGCTTTTGCTACTTCACCTATCTGTGTTACTGATAAGGATTATGAATTCTCTGTTGATCCTAAGATTATTATTTTAGTTGAATCTGATCCTTTTTATGGCCTTGAATCTGAAACTGTTGTGGCACATCTTACCAAGTTGAATGATATAGCTACCCTATTTACTAATGATGAGAAGTCTCGCTATTATTATATCCTTAAGATATTTCCGTTCTCCTTAAAGGGTGATCCTAAGACTTGGTATAATTCTCTTGCTCCTGGTTGTGTGTGTAGTCCCAGGATATGATTTATTACTTCTCTGCTAAATATTTCCCTGCTCATAAGAAACAAGCTGCCTTGAGGGAAATATATAATTTTGTGCAAATCAAAGAAGAGAGTCTCCCACAATGTTGGGGGAGGCTTCTCCGGTTACTTAATGCTTTGCCTGATCATCCTCTTAAGAAAAATGAAATACTTGATATCTTTATAATGGACTAACCGATGTTTCCAAGGACTACTTGGATAGTTGTGCTGGTTGTGTTTTCAGGGAAAGAACAGTCGACGAAGCTGAAATATTATTGAATAATATGTTGACTAATGAAAATAATTGGACTCTTCCTGAGCCAATTCCTGAGGCAATTCCTGAACCAATTGAGCCAACTCCTGAGCCTATTCCTAAACCCACTCCGAAGAAGAGAGGTGTTTTATTTCTCAGTCCTGAAGATATGCAGGAGGCAAAGAAATCAATGAAAGAAAAAGGTATTAAAGCCGAAGATGTTAAGAATTTACCTCCTATTGAAGAAATACATGGTCTTAATATACCGCATGTTGAAGAACCTCATTGTCTTGATAACCTGACACAAGTAGTAAAGGTAAATTCTCTCTATATATATGATAAAGTTGAAATACCCTCTACTAAATTTCATAGCCCTTGCTTAGATGAATTTGACAACTTTATGGCTAGACAAGAAAGTTTTAATGCTTATGTTGGTAGAGAGTTAAAGAATAATGCTTTCGAGATAGGACGCGTAAGCGATAACTTGGCTAGAGTTAAAGGTGAACTCCAACTCATTAGCAAATATGCTTCTATGGTTGCTACTCAAGCTGAGCAAGTACTTAAAGCTCAAAATGATTTACTTGATGAATTAAATAATAAGAATGAATTTGCTGTTAGAGTGGATACTAGAACTGGTAGAATAAATCAGGAACCTTTGTATCCTGAAGGCCACCCTAAGAGAATCGAGCAAGATTCTCAGAGAAATAATTTAGAGGCACCTAGTTCTTCTGAAAAGAAGAAAAAGAAAAACAATAGAACTTTGCATGCTTCTAGTGAACCTACTGTAGACACACCTGAGAATCCCAATAATATTTCTATTTCTGATGCTCAAACACAATCAGGTGATGAACATGAACCTAGTGATAATGTTAATGATACTGTTCATGTTCATGCTCAACCTAGCAAAAACAATGATGTAGAGATTGAACCTGGTGTTGATCTTGATAACCCACAATCAAAGAATCAACGTTATGATAAGAGAGATTTTGTTGCTAGGAAGCACGGTAGAGAAAGAGAACCATGGGTTCAGAAACCCATGCCCTTTCCTCCTAAACCATCCAAGACAAAGGATGATGAGGATTTTGAGTGCTTTGCTGAAATGATTAGACCTATTTTCTTACGTATGCGCTTAACTGATATGCTGAAAGTAAATCCTTATGCTAAGTATATGAAGGATATCATTACAAATAAAAGAAAGATACTGGAAGCTGAAATTTCCACCATGCTTGCTAATTACACTTTTAAGGGTGGAATACCAAAGAAACTTGGAGATCCGGGGGTACCAACTATACCATGCTCCATTAAAAGAAATTATGTTAGAACTGCTTTATGTGATCTTGGAGCCGGTGTTAATGTTATGCCTCTCTCTTTATATCATAGACTTGAATTGAGTAAGTTGGCACCTACTGAAATATCCTTGCAAATGGCTGATAAATCAACTGCTATACCTGTCGGTATTTGTGAGGATGTGCTTGTTGTGGTTGCAAATGTCACTATCTTAACGGACTTTGTTATTCTTGATATTCCCGAGGATGATAGTATGTCGATTATCCTTGGTGGACCTTTTTTGAACACTGCAGGGGTTGTTATTCATTGCAACAAAAGCAATGTCACTTTTCATGTTAATGGTAATGAGCATACGGTACACTTTCCGAGGAAACAATCTCAAGTTCATAGCATCAATTCTATTGGAAAAGTTCCAACTATTATTATTGGAGGTTTTGAATTTCCTCTCCCTACTGCCAAGAAAAAGTATGATATTCTTATTATTGGGGATTTTCATATCCCCGTTGAGGTAACTTAGTGTTATTCGAAATTTCTCCGGTTCCGTGTTATTCCGAATGAGTTTGTTAACAAGACTTGATCAACCTTGTTAGTGGATTCATTTTGATGATCATGAGATGTATGAAACTAGAAGGCACAACCTTCTGTACCCTCTTTTTACTTTATGTTATTTAGAATAAATAAAGCAAAAATAGTATTATCTGTCTGTTTTCTGAATTATCCATGCATTACAAATAATCTCGAAAATAAAAGTGCTCCAAATGCCCTGCAAATTTAGTATGATTTTTTATGGAATATTTGTGGATTTTAGGCACTGAAAACACTGCAGGAGGGGCAAGCACCAGGCCACGAGAGTGGAGGGCGCACCCCCCCCTATAGGGCGCGCCCCCTGTCTCGTGGACCCCTGGTGGCCCCCCTCCACTTATGACAGCACCCACACACTTCATCTTCTACCCAAAAAAATCCCCATCCAGCTCAAGCACGAGTTCAAGCTCGTTTTGCTATGATTTTCGATCTGCTTGCTCAAAGCTCCATTCACAAAACTGCTTTGAGAGATTGTTGCTTGGTATGTGACTCCTCCATTGGTCCAATTAGTTTTTGTTCTAGTGCTTTATTCATTGCAAATTTTTGCTGCATAGGTGACCATGTTCTTGAGCTTGCATGTTAAATTTATGAGGTCCCAAGCAATTCTAATGCATGATATAGGCTCTAGGCGCTCGTAGGAATAGTTGCTACCAGTCTTGTTTAGTTTTATTCACTTTTATTTTGAAGGTACTAAAATTTCAGAAAAAGAATTATGCTTAGAAGAATGTACCAAGGTGGTTCCTCGGCAAAGAAAGGGCCAAGGATTGCTATACATGAGCAAGATGTTGACTTGCCGAGGGACGCGGATGTACGAGCTTGTGAGTGGCCATCCGATGATTTTATGGTCGAAGCAGGCTTCAAGGAGGAATTTGACGCGTATGTGCATAACGCCGAGCTGGAGGACTTCCTACAAGATAAGTGTCCGCAATACTATCAATTGACTGATTCTTTTGTGCGGAGGTTCAAATATAACTATGCGCGTAATTCTCCAAGTGTCATATTTGATATTTATGATACATCTTATACCATGGATTTAGAGGATTTCACAACTGCTTGCAAACTCCCGCAGTGGGGTAATATTAATGACCCTCACAAATCTGAATTTAGAGATTTTCTTGCTAGTATTATTGTGGGGGAATCTAGGGACATAGTGCAAGCTACCATAGGGAGCATTCATTTTCCTGCTATACATTATTTTGCTCTCTTCATTGGTAGATGCATTAACGGTAAGGATGAAGCATGTCACATGTGTGTCCCTGATCTATGTGTCCTCAAGAGTGTTGTGTTAGGTTATAAAGGTTCTAACTTGGGGGCAATAGTTGCACGTAGGTTGCAGAATAATAGTAGGAAGGGAAATTTATTTGGAGGAATTTATGCAACCCGTGTGGATAATTATCTTGGTATAGCCACTACTAGAAAAAGGGCCATAGATGGAAATGACACTAATGGCGCACCAGACAAGTGGTGCGCCATTAGTATATACTAATGGCGCACCACCCTCTGATGCGCCATTAGTGTTGAAACTACTAATGGCGCACCCTGACCACGGTGCGCCATTAGTACCAATTTTTTTTTGAACTAGTGCGCCTGTCCAAACATAATAATGGCGCATCCCCTGGTGGTGCGCCATTACTAGTTGTAACTAGTAATGGCGCACCATCCAGGAGGTGCGCCACCAATGTTATTTTTTTTATTATTGCTTTTATTCCTTTTTTTGCAAAAGTTCTAATGGCGCACCGCCAGGGGGTGCGCCATTAGTAACCTAGATTACTAATGGCGCATTTGTTGCTGGTGCGCCATTAGTAAGTGGGCAGCAACAAGATATTTTGGACAGCCTCTCCTCCCACACTCACTTTCTCCCCACTTCATCCTCTCCACCGCCTCCTCCTTGTCTCGGGTGCCTCCTCTTTTTCACCTCATTTCGACCATAGATTCATTCAAATTAAGTGGTTAAGTTACCTTGTTTTGCTAGGTAAGTAAGGGGGAAGCTATATTTATGTTGTTCTCCCTACAAACAATGTGCACATGCACTTTTTATGGCCTAGCTAGATCTATGTATGTTCGTGGTGTTGCATATGTTTGTGGTGTTGCATATGTGTTTGTGTTTGGAGGTGTACCGGTATTTGAAATGCGATAGTTGCCAATATTTTACCGGAATGTTGATTCATTTCCGTTTCGGCGAGAATTTTGGCATTAAGCATTCTTTTTGGTCCTATTTTTAGGGAAAGTCATGCCAAATTTTTTCTTGGTTCTAAAATATCGTTTTGCTCTACCCCGCAGGCGACCATGGTCCGCACGATGACCGAAGGCATCGTGAATAGGTTTTTGAGGTCCGCGAAGGCCGAGATCCTTCAAAAGAACGAGACGGAGATAAGATGTCCGTGTCGAAGATGCAAGCTGAATAGCCTTATTGCGGACCCGGATTCCGGGCAGGTGCGGGACCACCTGCTCTTGCGTGGTTTCATGGATAGCTATCGGTGGCAAGGTGATGAAGATGACTACGAAGTCGTTCATGGGGGCCGGGCAAGAAATGAGGAAGGGCAGCAAGACAACCACCGCGGCTCGGGGGGCGAGAAGACGAAGAATCCCCAGGAGATGATCACGACGGTGATGTTGTACACAGTCATCATGTAGAAGATGCAGGACATGATGATGATGCCGGCGGAGCAGACGATGTTGGACCATCGATGGGCTGGGAGCAGGACCCTCATATTCAAGAGCTGCTTCTCAAGCAGACGGATAACGCAAGAGCTGCCGCCCGAGAGAAAGCCAAGATGGATCAACTTGAGTTAGACGCGGTTACTCCGTTGTATAAAGGATGCAGGCCCGAGGATACCCGCCTGAAAGTAACGCTCATGGCTCTGGAGATGAAGGTAAAACACAAAATGACCGACGCATGCTTCGACGAGAACATGTCATTCTGGCACGAACGTCTTCCCAAGGGGAACAAGTGCCCGACCAGTTTGGAGGAGGCAAAGAAAATCGTGTGTCCTCTGGATTTACCGCACGTGAAATACCATGTGTGCATGAACAATTGCATCATTTATCGGGACGAGCACGCGGAGTCTACAATATGTCCGGTGTGCGGTGTCACTCGATACAAGAAGAGGAAGAAAGCTCCTCGAAAAGTGGTGTGGTACTTTCCGATCACTCCTCGTCTGCAGCGGTATTTCGCGGATCCTAAGGTAGCAAAGCTCCTGCGTTGGCACGCGGATAGGGAGGAGAAGAAGCGAGAAGATGACGCAAATGATCCGGAGATAGATAAAAAAGACAAGATGCTGAGTCACCCTAAGGATGCGAGCCAGTGGCAAGCATTGAACTTCGAATACCCAGAATTTGGGAACGATCCAAGGAACATCGTGCTGGGTGCGAGCACCGATGGAGTCAATCCGTTTGGCAGCCAGAGAAGCACACATAGCACCTGGCCTGTGTGTGTGTGGATGTACAACCTTCCCCCCTGGTTGTGCATGAAGAGGAAGTACATTCACATGAGTATGCTAATTGAAGGGCCGAAACAACCAGGGAACGACATCAATCTGTATCTGGGGCTGCTGAAAGAGGAGCTTGACACGCTGTGGAAAACGCCAGCCAATACGTGGGACGCCGCAGAGAAAGAATATTTCCCTATGAGAGCCGCACTGCTCACGACGGTGCACGACTATCTCGGTTACGGATATCTTGCGGGGCAGGTAGTCCACGGATTTTCTGGATGCGTAAGGTGCATGGATGACACAACGTATCGCCAGCTAGATAGAGATCCTGGGTCTTCGAAAACCGTGTTCATGGGACATCAAAGGTGGCTTCGCGACGATGACCCGTGGAGGAAACGCAAGGATCTGTTCGATGGTGAAACCGAACCCCGAAAACGCCCGTGTACGAGGAGCGGCGAGGAAATAGACAAGCTGTTGAAAAATTGGAAAGACTGCCCACTACCGGGAAAGAAGCAAAAGGCGCCAGAGCCGGGAAAGAAGCGAAAGGCGCCAGAGCCGCTGCTGAAGGTATGGAAAACGAGGTCTGTTTTCTGGGACTTGCCGTACTGGAAGATCCACCGTGTGCCTCACAGCCTTGATGTCATGCATATCACGAAGAACGTGTGTGAGAGTCTGCTTGGTACCCTGCTCAACATGCCAGAGAGGACCAAAGATGGGCCGAAAGCAAGGGCAGACTTGAAATCAATGGGCATCAGGCAGGAGCTTCACGCTATATATGATGATGATGATGATGATGATGATGATGATGATGATGATGATGATGATGATGATGATGAGGCGAAGCAGGACACAGAAAGTCGTCGCAAAGGCAAAAAGGCCAAGAAGACCGGAAATGACTACCCTCCCGCGTGCTTCACTCTAAGTCAGGAGGAGATCGAGCAGTTTTTCACCTGCCTCCTAGGAGTAAAACTTCCTTACGGTTACGCGGGGAAGATAAGCAGATACCTAGACCCAGCGAAGCAGAAGTTCAACGGGATGAAGTCTCACGACTGTCACGTGCTGATGACGCAGATACTTCCAGTTGCAATCCGTGGGATCATGGACGCGCACGTCCGTGAAACGCTATTTGGCCAATGCAACTTCTTCGACGTCATCTCTCGGAAGTCGATTGGCGTGAGGCAACTCAGAAGGCTACAGGAAGAGATCGTGGTGATACTATGTGAGCTTGAGATGTACTTCCCGCCCGCATTCTTCGACGTTATGGTGCATCTGCTGGTCCATATAGTGGAGGATATCATCCAACTCGGGCCGACGTTCCTGCACAACATGATGCCGTTCGAAAGGATGAATGGTGTCATCAAACGATACGTTCGCAACATGTCACGTCCAGAAGGAAGCATAGCCAGGGGCTTTCTGACCGAAGAGTGCATCTCCTACTGCACGAATTATCTAGGCATCGAGAACCCCGTTGGTCTGCCTGTCAACAGGCACCTCGGCAGGCTCGCTGGATGGGGTCACCGTGAGGGTCGCCGCGAAATGCATGTCGACTTCGAGGGTCGACTCACCGACTTTGAAAGAGCAAACCTAGTCGCGCTACAACACATAGACGTGGTCGATCCTTGGGTGGTAGAGCACAAAACCTTTATTAAGAAGACGTACGATGACCGAGGCCAACAGAGGACGGACGGAGATATACTCAAAGAGCACAACTCATGTTTCACGCGTTGGTTCAAGCAGAAGCTTCTGTCGTACCCTTTACATGAGGAGTCTTCCGCGGAAGAACAACTCATATTCGCCTTGTCACAGGGCGCCGAGCACAACCTGATGACCTATGAGGCGTACGATATCAACGGCTACACATTCTACACCGAGGCCAAGGACATGAAGAGCGATGGTTATCAGAACTCCGGGGTAACGATGGAATCCTACACCGGTAACGACAAGGACAGATACTACGGAAGGATCGAGGAGATCTGGGAGCTGAGCTACGCTGGAGAGAAGGTCCCGATGTTCCGTGTTAGATGGGCCAAGAACGTCATAAAAGAAGACCGGTATTTCACCACCATGGTTATTCCCGAAGCCAAATCCAAGACCGCGGGCGCAAACGTCACCGCGAAAAATGAGCCATGGGTACTGGCTTCCCAAGTGGACCAATGCTTCTTCATTACCGACCCGCCAAATCCCAGTCGTGTTGTCGTGAGGAGAGGCAAAAGGAAGATCATCGGAATGGATGGAGTAGCCAATGAGCAAGACTTCGACAAGTACGGCGACCCGAGGATCGAACATGACGACGATGATGAAGTAGCAGCATACACCACAAGAAGAAGCAGGACCACCCTACCTAAAGGACGTCCGTTCCACAGAAGAACTCCATATGCGAAAAAGAAGGGCAAGAAGATTGTGAACAGATAGCTAGCTAAGATCGATTGTATTTAAATCGTAGCCTTCATTTCTCGATTGTATTTCATGGATACTTTTTGAACTATCATGAATATTTTTAAATTTCATGGACACTCGATCTCGATCCCGGCCCCCTCCATCTCGATCGCTATCCCACCTCGCCAGATCCGGTCCCCCTCGCCGCCGAGCACCCTCCCAGTCCACCGGCCGCCGCCGCCGACCCCCCGCACCCTCGATTCCCCTACTCAACCGCCGCCGCCGACCCCCCGCACCCCGCGCACCGTCTTATAAAAAAATAAGTATCAAACAGCTTTTTAAATGCTACTGTCTTATAAAAAGATATTACTGTTATTATTTAAACAAGTTTGAACATATTTAAACACAAATAAGTATGAAACAGCTTTTTAAATGCTAAAAAAAATTGTGGAGCCTGGGAGTCGAACCCAGGACCTCCTGGTGTGAGAACTGGCTGCTGACCAGTCGAGCTAGTAGAGGGGACTTGATGTGGATCAGTTCTGGTGGTACATAACCTGTTGGCTCGAGTTGAAATAAAAAAAATACTAATGGCGCACCATGGTGAGGTGAGCCATTAGTATGGACATGCTAATGGCGCACCACGGTGAGGTGCGCCATTAGTATTGTGCCCCTTCGCCCGATCCCCCTTCCCTCTCCCCCTTCGCCCGATCCCCCCTTTCCCTCTCCCCCTCGCCAGTTCCCTCTCCCTCTCGATCCACCGCCGCCGCTGCCGCTGCCCTGACCCTCCCCCTCGCCCTCGCCCTCGCCCTCTCCCTCCCTCGCCCTCTCCTCGCCTTCCCTCTCCCTCGCCCTCTCCCTCG